>NC_134358.1:114042487-114342487 GCF_048569485.1 Anomaloglossus baeobatrachus | reverse complement strand
GTTACCATAGCAACGGTGCTCTCGGAGCCGCGGTTAGCGGTGACGTCACCGCTAACTGCGTTGCTATGGCAACGGTGATCTCCGTTAATGACCGGCTGTGTCAGCCGGTCCCTAACGGAACGGGGAGTCGACCGTGTGCTAGAGCATGTCGCCGGTACACGGCGATACACATATGTGCACCGTGTACCGGAGAGATGCACTCGCAGGTCCTACATGACGTGTCATAGTCATGTGACCAGTCTGTAGCCAATGAGATAATAGCCACGTGACTGGTCACATGGCTATTTTGACGTCACGATAGGTCCTGCTTCTCTGCTGGCAGTGCAGGTCACCGGGAGGATTCAGCGATCATCGGATGGAATAGCGGCAGGAGACAGAGTGCAGAAGGGATCGCGAGGACCGGTAAGTGTTATGGCAATGTTTATTAACTGTTTGTGTACATTTATAATGCATTTTTATGTGTTTGTGATTGCCTCCCATTATAGCCTATACGTTCGAGTTCGGTTCGTCGAACGTTCGACGAACCGAACTCGAACGGGACCCCCGTTAGGCGAACCGGCCTCGAGCCGAACCGGGACCAGTTCGCTCATCTCTACTAATCAGTGCACGGCACAAAGACAGAGCCGCGGCATGACAATGAAGTCGGGTGAAGTTCACCCGAGTTCATTCTCATCCCGCTATTCTGTCTTCCGACATGTAGTAACGACATTTTGCATCACACATGTACATTTCACACGGACAACGCATACACATGTCAGTTATTTCACTCACGCACACACGGACATTCCATACGCACATACAGCTAGCATACGGGATACACACGCAGGCCACACATACCATAAAAACGGACCTAAAAAACGGAAAACGGACCCGGAAAATGGCTTGTTTTACACGGACGTGGTTTTCACGGATGTGTGGCGGAGCCCTGAAAAGCAGAACACATCTATTTTGGCATTAAACGCTGCAGATGAAAAAGCAGGTACAATGCAGGTAAAAAGCAAAGTGTGGTCTCAGCCTTAGGCCTGCGACACACATCCGTGCCGCCGGCACGTGTTTGTCATTTTTTGCACGTACCGGCGGCACGGAGAAACGTACAGCAATGCTACCCTATGGTAGCAGGCACACACACGTAAAACCACACGGAACGTGTGTCCGTGTGCGTTTGTACGTGTGTGCGTTTTTCAAAGCACTGACATGTCCGTTTTTTCTCCGGCAGCACGGGTGTCACACGGCCCGCACCCGTACTACACGGGTGTAGTGTGGATGCGGTCCCGTGTGACACGCGCCGGAGAAAACACACGTGTCAGTGAAAAAAAAAAAACATTAACTCACCTTCTCCTGCCCTCCTGTCTCTGCTGCTGCTGCCTCTTGCTGCCGACCGCCGCTCATTAATCTCATAGAATATTCACTTCACTGCCTGGCAGCAGCAGCAGCGGGGAGACGGGAGGGCTGGAGCCCGAGGATCAGCACCACGGACAGCAGCGCGGACAGCAGGAAGGACCAGGTGAGTATAATAATTACCGGTTCTACGTGTGCTATCGCGGATAGCACACGTAGAACATACGTGTCACGCACGTACCAGAGACACGTACTTACCTACACGCAACACGCAGGGAAAATACGTGTCTCTCGGCACGTGCGTGATTTTCACGTGAATGTGGCAGAGGCCTTAGACACAGAGATTAGTGATCAGTAAGCTTGCTCACCACTGCTCGGGCACTCTCAGGCTATGTGCCACGATGCGTCGAGCTAGGTGCAGCTCTAAACGCACCCTCTGGCAGTAATTGATTTTTCCAAAGTTGCTTTTTTACCATAAAATAACGCTAAAGAAAGCATGCATATTTACCGCGTTTTAGGTGCGTTTTTAGCGCTTTTTGCATGCTTTTCAATAGCATTTTGACAGATGCATTTTGAACATAAAGACACTGCTAAATAAAGATTAAACAGTCAAACATAATGAAAAAAGAGAAAAAAAGGACAACATATATAATTTCTTAAAAAAAAAAGAAAATAGTTATATTTCATATAATTCTAGCGGTTATATACTATTTAGCGGTAAAATAGCAATAAATTGATATTTTTCATTAATTTAATTGTCGGACTATGTGTGTGTGTAAAGGCACATATCAAATCTTTATTTTGATGTCCAAAAAGCATGCGTTTTCTTAGTCCATGATTTCTGCACCTAAAAAGCATGTAAAAAGCAGGAATTATGATGTTGCTTGCTTTTTGCAACTTCTCATTGACTTCAATGTTATCAAAGCGCAGCCCAAATGGCAAAAACAATTACATGCTGCTTCTTTAAGCGCTGAGGTTTTGCCCAAAATTATGCAAATTAAACGCAGCGTTTTGAACTGCATGGTGGGCACAAGAAATCCCTATTTCTCATAGACTTTGCTGGGAAATCACAACACATGCATTTTGGCATTAAAAATGTGCAATTGAAAATGCTGCAGAAAAGCATGTAAAAACGCAACAAGGACACATAGCCTAAGCACTTGATCAATCATCTTGGGTGCTCAAACGCCATGCTCAAGTCCCTGCAACTCGTGTTTCGCATCTGATTTTCAACTACTAAATATGTGAAGATTGCCTGCCAATCATGATAATGCCGCAGCCATATCAGCTACTGACAATACTGTGATTGTCTGGTCACAGTGTGTCATCAGGTTTATATAACACCCGGTGACGCCATGCTCTGTACACTTTACCAAGGAAACAGTGTAGGGGAAGATGTTGGAGAAGGGATAATGTATTAGTTTGGCAGTAAAAGCTTATAGGCAGGGATTATTTTTGTACAGTTCTTGCTGGTGCACCCTAGAACCAAAAGTTCTTTTATAAGATACATTTATTCTACTTTAGTCCTTATTGATGCTGATCTTAGCTGCATTTAGTGTAGGGAGAGTTGCTGGAGAAAAAAAATAGTGTATTAGTTTTGCAGTAGAGGCATATAAGCAAAGATTATTTCCTTACAGTCTATGCTGCTGCAATGTAAAACCAAGTCCTTTTTAGTCCTACCTATACCTTATTATAGTCCCTATTAATACCATTCTTAGCTGCATTTAGTTTAGGGAATAGAGATGAGCAAAGCTCTCAAGGTTTGGTTTGCCAAGCCCACCCGAACAAATGATACATTCATCAAACCAAATCCAAACTGTTATCAAACCATGCCGAACCACATTGAAATGAATGGGAGGCTAAGCGTAAGGCAGATAAAACACCTTTAGGGGGGTTAAAAACTTTCCAAAACAGCAAAAAATACATTTTTCAGTGCAGCACCACTGTTTGGGCATATGTTTTAGCTTCCTAGACTATTGACATAAGAAATATAGATGTGGATGAGAGACAGGTGTAGGGCTGGTGCTCCAATACCCCTGCCAGTACAGAAAAAGACACAACTTTGAGACCTTAAGAACAACTTTTTAGCTAGTTGCCTAGGAAATTTACAGCAGGTCAGACAGTGCTAATTAACAATACCTATAAATGTGTTTCTCTGCAGAATTTTGAGCAGGCAATTAAAATTCTCAACAACAACTTTTTAGCTAGTTGCCTAGAAAATTTACAGCTGGCCAGGCACTGTTAATAAACAATATCTATAAATGTGTTTCACTGCGGAATATTGAGCAGGCAATTAAAATTGCCAAGAATCACTTTTTTCATACTTCTCTTGTAACGTTTTAGGCCAGGCACTGCTAACTAGCAATACCTATAAATGTGCATGGAAAATTAAGAGCAGGGAATTAAAATTGACAAGAATACTTTTTTAGATACTTCCCTAACAACATTTTAGCTCAGGCACTGCTAACTAGCAACACCTATAAATGTTTTCGCATACTTTTGAGTAGGCAGTAATATGTAGAAAAATGTATTTACATGCTTCACTGGCAACTCTTTAGCAGGCACTAAAAGTACCAATCCCTATTGCTATCATAAAATGTGCCGATTTGTGGTCCACACACCTTTCCCTACACTGCACGTCCTTATTCTAAACTATCGCTCTCCTATCTATCTAAACTACCTAGCATTAAACCCTTTAACTAAGCTCACTGTCTAGCAACATCTGAAGGAGTAATGGCGGCAGCACCTTCCCTAAGAGTTAACATTCACAAAATAGTGCCGACACCACATGTCTGCAAGTTATATGCACACGGACATGGGATTTAGGCAGCCAATCAGAGAAGCCCTTGTGTCTGAACCTTGTGGCTGTTTGCTGTGCTGTGATTAGCTACATGAATATCTGGAAATAAATTTAAGGAAAAAATATATGGCGCTGTGCACCAAAAGGATTCTTCCGAGTCCCCGCCCCTCCACTGATTTTACACATCCCTTATTCATCAGACAGTACCGCAATCCTATGGAAAAGCAGAAAGTGTTATTACTAAACCATTTTTGGAAACGCGAACAGTGTTTGAGGGCAAAAAATGAACAACACAGAAGATCGCCAACTTTTAGGGAAAGGGCACGGGGTTACTGAGCCCGAACAAACAAGCTAAGGCTCGTACCGAATTTGAAATTGGTGAACCTTTACCATACAGGTTCACTCATCTCTAACAGGGTAAGTTGCAGGAGAAGGGGTAGTGTATTAGTTTTGTCTTACTGTGTCCATGCTGCTGCAAGGTAATACTAAAAATCATTTTCAGTTCTACATCTATTCTATTCTAGTACCTATTAACGCTACTGTTAGCTGCAGGGATGAGGAAGTGGTCATGTTGGTGATAGCACACACAAAGACCAAGGCCGATAGCCAGGTGAATCTGTGCACCTATTAAAGTAGCACAACAAACACGCACATCCACGAGTCCTATCGCTGTCTGAGGGTGGAGTCTGACTGCAGCCAATAAGACACGCCGATGGGCGGGGAAAGCAGTGAATATGGATGAGGGATAATCAAGGGCCTCGGAAGTACAGCTACAGGAGCAATTACAGCCACGGGAGTAGTTTCAGCCATGTCGTAAACTCAGTAAATACAGTATGTGCTGCTTTATTTTCTTTCTCTTACAGCCCCCCTACACCATTTTACAACACATAAGCTTGGCCTTCCCTTGAATTCAATGGGCTCAGCATGTTCACTGAACTGTTTCCTGAACTGTTTGGTGAACACAAGGAGGCTTTGTAAAGATTGGAAAAATTAACTTTGAAAGGTTCATTCATCTCTATTGAGGCCTGGGGACTGTGGGGGCCAATCCAGTACCTCTATTTCATTGTCATTAAACCACAGCTGCAAGTCAAATATATGTATGAGATAGCCAAAATGATTGTCTATAAAATGAAGGTAGTCAATCGAATCTCTAGTGGATAATGAGATAAGGAGCCTGAAAGTTAAAAGCTAAAAACATTGTTACTCTTTTGCTCATCAGTGTAGATGAAATGCCAATTCAGAAAGGTGGGGATGTGCCTCATGGGCATTGCTACCTCTGTTTGAGCAAGGTATTTCATCTATATAGCTTTCCATGGGTAGGTGTCTGAACAGTTGGGCCCGTATCCTGCTCTGCCCTTATTCATATTGAGGTTGGCTGACACAAGATGAGGTTTCAATATGAAAGACAGGATAGGACCATCCCAATTGGGTATCCTATGTTCTTTACAAGTACTATTTACTTATTTACTTACTACAGGGTACATGCTCATTTTTTCTTTTTTTTTTCTTTGCATTATGCTAATATCACTTGAGCAGAGAAAATAAGATCCAAAACACCACACTAACCACATTTTACTATCTATTTAGACAGCATCTTAAACAATAGGATCAACACTAGTAACCCACAAGGAATTACAAGGATGCTATACCATCAATAAAAACTCTCTTTATTATTGTTATCATAAAACACACAATAATCAGAATATTCTCACAACAACCAATCAGGGAAGTGGAAATCACAATTTACAACCCTCCTAACAGGGGGAGGGGTTGGTGCAAACACACTGACACTATCAATATTTTAGAAAATTATAACACTCACAAAGGAGTGTTAACTAGTTAATTGGTTGATGGGGGCGGAGTCAATCCGTGAGAAACAGTTCATATATAGATACAGAGTTTTTTCCAAAAAAGAGAAAAAATATTAGTCTCTCCACGTTGTCTCCACCCCCACTACAAACCCAACTAGGATAATAAGTCTATAACTCTTCACATTGGCGTTACAATAGCCACATTAATTTGGTTACTCTGGCATTGCTGAAATAAGCCCATGAGGGAGAATCCCACAATAGAGTAATAATAGAGGGGATATTTTTATAAGTTCACTATCTTAGCCTATAAAGCCAAATTGCATAGGCAAACCACATTACCCCTCATGTACTTTCTCTGCTTAGATAAATCACAATTATAAATAAAACATAATTCATGTCAGAGCCAGCCATGTAACAAATACAAAAATCATCAGAGTCACAAACCTGAATAATCAAGCGTCAGTGCACCCGCACCCACCACACCTCAACGCATTTCAACTGCTTCTTCTTCAGGAGGCAGGTGTATAAGGTGTGGGGACATGGTGTCCTATATATGCGGCCAGACCCATATAATTCCTTTCAGGTGTCCCATGCGCTTACCATTGTTCCACGTGTACTACCGGCGCGGATGCCGCCATGGCAGGGGGATATTCCCAAATCGCCCTGCGCCTGTTCCGGTCACGTCAGGTGACCGCCCACCGCCGCGGCCATGGCAACGCGATGCCACGGCCGCCGCGCATGCGCGGACACCCGACAATCGACCGTAATGAAGCACAGGGTATCCTCCACCTGACATTGCCGCGCACGACACATGCTATTGGTTCAGAGCTGGATGACGTCAGTTCCACCCAGTCGTATGTGCCTGAGACAGGGCAGGGCATCATACCGCAAGTACAACTGCACCATGAATCCTCACACTCAGACACATAACGGCACCAATGTAAAACCATCCATTCCCATAATCATGGCAGCATATGATAAGACAGATACACATTGCACAGCCCTGTGCCCGCGCAAGAACACTAATTACAAGCACAATAGGTGTAACAGTACACCGCTGCTCATACACAGTGTATATGCAATGTGTATGGGATCAACACACTCCCATTAGAAAGCCCTATGCCCATAAATTTATACATTAATCGTTCCACACCTATGTGTATTATATTCATAAAAAAGTGCACATATTAGGTCCTAATCAATACAATTTCCAGTACTATAACTGAAAAACGAATATACATAATATTTTTTCAAAAGGCCAAAAACCAATTTCTACGTAATATAATATATTCCTCCATATATAGGGACTTCATATTCAATTAAAGGGCACTATAAATGAGGATGTGTTGCTTCCATCAGGAGTCCAAAATCTTCTTTACAAGAGTCCGTCTTCCATCCCGCACATAAATATAGATCTTTAATCCATCCCTTTGGACACCACTGCTTCACCACACCAGTCATTCCTCTTCTCCATGAATAAATACAAATAATGCATAGATTCCAGAAAAACAGCTCCTAGAAAAACACAGCTCCATGGAGAAAAGACAGGGATGTTATTAGTACACCCTACAAATACTACAATTCAAACCCTGTATTTAGACTATTAACACACATTAAAATAATAAAAGTATTAAAAACAATAAGACAGGCATCTCGTGCTAAGGAACCTTTTCAGGGGCTTTTAGAGGAATGCACTAAAGCCGAAATTTTCATTTAACCCATCTGGGGATACTGTGCCCAGCCGGTATATCCATCGGCTTTCCAGTCTCGCTAGGGATCTGCCTATATCTCCACCACGAATATTTACCTTAATTTGGTCTATCGCCTTTACTCTGAAGTGTCTTGAGTCAGAGTTGTGATGTTCTTTAAAGTGGCGAGGGATTGTTTTTAATTTCTCACTGTCAGTTGCCTCCTTTGAGTTCTTAATGTCCCTGACATGCTCACCTACACGGATTTTCAACTCTCGTGTGGTCATGCCAATATACAATAAATTACACGGACAAGAGGCTTGATAGACCACCGCTCTAGAAGTGCAGCTTAGATATAGTCTGATGTCATATTCTCTATTGTCCCTAGCACCTCTGAATGTTTTTGCTTTTTGCATGTTTGTACATGCTTTGCAGAGTCCACATGGGTAGAAGCCTACAGTTGCTGCCTTATTCTGACTGCTCTTAATGGACCCATAATGGCTATGCACCAGGTGATCTTTTATATTCCTGGCTCTACGTGCCGTCATTAAAGGGTATGATGGCAAATTTTTACCCAAAATTGGATCCGTTTTCAGGATTCCCCAATGCCTCTTTTTCTTTGCATTATGCTAATATCACTTAAGCAGAGAAAATAAGATGTATACAATTTTGTACAAAGTTGATTGAGTGAAACTGTTACTTAAAAAGACTTGGATCTATGGGTGGAAAGCAAACTCAATTTTAGTGCCCAGGATCAGGCAGCTGCTACCAAGGCTAATGAAATAATGGGATGCATTAAAGGGAATGTGTCAGCAGGTTTTTGCTACTTCCTCTGAGAGCAGCATAATGTAGAGACAGATACCCAGATTCCAGCAATGTGTCACTTACTGAGCTGTTTACTGTCATTTTGATAAAATCAATGTTTTTCTCTGCTGCAGATCTAGCAGTTATACAGAGAACCTGAAAATGCTGGACTACCTGGCAGCAGGACAAGTAGTCCTCTAATGATAATCTACTGCTGATTACACAGTGATTTTATCAAAACTACACTATTAGCCAAGTAAGTTAAACACTCCTGGAATCAGGATCTCTGCCGATATGTTACGTTGCTCTCAGATTAGGTGGTAAAAACCTTGTGACAGATTCCCTTTAAAAAAGACAGATGTACATGATAAGAACATAGTTTTACTACTATACAAGTCAATAGTACGACCACTCTTAGAATACTGTGTACAACTATGGGCTCCGGTGCATAGGAAGGACATAGCTGAACTAGAGCAGATGCAGTGATGAGCAATCAATGGTATTAAGTGAATGGGTGATCTGCAATACCAAGACTAGTTATTAAACTTAAGGTTATTCAACGTGGAAAAACAAAGTCTTAGGGGCGATCTTATTAAAATGTACAAATATATGAGGGGATAATTAAGCGACCTTTCTAATGGTCTTTTTACACCTAGGCCTGTGAGAGGGTTAGGCGGGCTTTACATGTTGCGACATCGGTAACAATATATCGTCGGGGTCACTTCGTTAGTGACTCACATCCCGCGCCATTACCGACATCGCAGCGTGTAAACCGTAGGAGCAACGATCACCGATCGCAAAAACGTCAAAAATTTTTGATCGGTGACACGTCGCTCCTTTTCATAATATCATTACTGCTGCCGGTACGATGTTGTTTGTCGTTCCTGCAGCACCACACATCGCTGTCTGTGAAACCGCAGGAACGACAAACATCTCCTTACCTGCCTCCACCGGCAATGCGGAAGGAAGGAGGTGGGCGGGATGTTATGTCCCGCTCATCTCCGCCCCTCCGCTTCTATTGGGCGGCCGCTTAGTGACGTCGCGGTGACGTCACTGTGACACCGAACGCACCTCCACCTTGAAGAAGATATTGTTCGCCCGTCACAGCGACGTCGCTGACCAGGTATGTGCCTGTGACGCTGCCATAGCGATAATGTTACGGCAGCAATCACCACATATCGCATGTGCGACTGGGGCGAGTGCTATCATGCTCGACATTGCTAGCAATTGCTAGCGATGTCGCAGCGTGTAAAGCCCGCCTTAAGGGGACATCCACTATCTCTGAAGGAAAGAATGTTTAATCTTAATCACAGATGCGGATTTCTTACTGTAAGAGCAGTGAGACTATGCTGTCCTTTGGATCCATATGTTAGGCTGTAGGTTGAACGCAATGGACTTAAAGCGAACCAATCACCAGGATTTTCCTTTATAAACTAAAGCCAGTGCTATACTGGTACTACCAGGCTGATTCTATACATACCTTTAGTTGTCAAATTGGATGTATGGTTTTTGAATCATAGGCAAGTAAATATACAGCTTTTTGATTGTCAGCAGCTGCCGAATAGCTAATACAGTATGTGGGTCAGGTTTTACTACCTATTTCCGCCCCTGTCTGCTGCCTTGCCTCTATAGATGTTAGACTGTACGGGCTCCATCTCTATCATGCCCCTATCACATGACAGAAATGACTCCTGCCTGGAAACAGCCCGTACAGTCTAACATCTATAGAGGCAAGGCAGCAGACAGGGGCGGGAATAGATAGTAAAACCTGACCCACATACTGTATTAGCTATTCGGCAGCTGCTGCCAATCAAAAAGCTGTACATTTCTGTAACTTTACTTCCCTGTATTTTAAAAATTATACATCCAATCTGACAACTAAATTTATGTATAAAATCAGCATGATAGTGCCAGTATAGCAGTGGCTTAAGGATATATTGGAAAATCCCGGAGATTGGTTTGCTTTAAGTCTACTTTCAACTCTAAAAAATATGACACTGTGAAACTCTATATCTTGCAAAATGCACTGTAAAAGGTGTTTTTTAAATATAGGAGTCAGTATGACAAATGAATGTTATTTGTCATAGGCATCCATTGCAGCAATTGAACAATTTTCCACTTTTTTTAAGCATAGGAGTCTATAGGTGATGGATAGCTGAAAAATGCCATGAATATATTTTTTATGTTTGACTTCATATATCTCAGGGTTTAAAAATCAGCTGAGGGGGGATATAGTTAATAATATCCATCTCCAGAGTATCCAAACGTTGTCACTTGCATCAATTTTTCTATTGCTATCTAATCTACATGTGATCATATTTGCTATGATTGCTAAATATAATTCCATCTAACAAAATTGTGTAATTATAAGCAAAATATGTGATCAAGAAGCTCGATCTCTTATTTGGAGTAGTATTTACTGTAAGAACAATAGGGTTAAAATGAAATTAGCATGAATAAGAAATCTGAATACTATTATCATAAAAAACGTTTATAAATATAAAGCCCAGAGACTTTCCACAATGGACTGATTCCAGAATTACATGTTTTAATAAAGTTTAAGATTACATTTGTAGGTGAAACCTGAATTATATTGTTAATACTGAGGTCAAAGCACAAGCCGGTAGAAACCTGGAATAGATTCCGAACGTCTCTGCGAAAGACAAGGTTATCAAAACTTGTGTTGAGTGATTGTAATCTTACATGTGCTCCCAAATATTACTGAGCTTGAGAAAACAATGTGGACCTAAAGGCAATTTAGCTTATTAGATAAAAAAAGATGGTGCCATAATGGCATGTATGTATTTATGTTTGGCTTTTCAGCTATACGAGACTTTATTCTTGCCTCTTTATATCACTTGTACTGATGTATTATGATTGGTCTGTTTGACATACAGCCATATCAATGAAGATGACATTGCATATACAGAGGCTTTGTACTATAGAATCAACAACATGTCAGCTTTCTGTGTCTATACCTTACCATTTTAGCTGAGCTTGCTCTATCCACGGTGGGTACTAGTTGTGATACACAGCCAAGTCCTATCTCTAATGGTGGTTTAAAGAAAAAAAAGATTAGGTAATAATAACCTTCAAGCCATAATGCTACATCTTCCAATAATATTACAAAAAATAAACCGCAAAGATAATTTTATTCACCCATATCAGCGCATTGATGTTTCAACTCCTGAATACATTGAACTTTTCGCAAGCCTCATACATATGAAATAAAAAAAATAAAAGTTTAAATCAGCCTGCTTCTATTCTGGAAGCAAAACACATAATTGGCATCACTGCATCACTAAAAGTCCAAACTATCAAAATATAAAATTAGGGTCAAATCAACTCCCCCCTCCCGCAAATGTAGTAAAAAGTAATAAAAAACTTATACAGTAATAAAAAATATTAACAATAAAAATTAAAACTGATACCGCAAAAAAACAAGCTTTAACACTGCTCCATCAATCGACGGTACTGGTCTCAGAATATGGCGACACAAAATATAATTATATTTTAAAGAGGAACAACCAACAGGATTTTCATATGTAAACTAAAGCCAGTGCTACACTGGTGCTATCTTGCTGATTCTAAACATACCTTTAGCTGTGAGATCGGATATATACTTTCTGAAATATAGGCAAGTAAAGTTTGTGAAATACACTGTTCCTAGATTGATAGCAGCTACAGAATATCTAATAGGTGGGTTGGGTTTTCTGCCCCTGTCTCTCTGCTTGTTCTTCCTCCCTCCTTCCTCCCCCTGTAGTAACAGAGACAGGGAGGATAGGCAGGCATAAAGGGGTGGGAATAAATAGCAAAACCCAACCCATCTATTAGAAATTCTGCAGCACCTATCAATCAAGTAACAGTGCATTGCACAAACTTTACTTGCCTGTATTTCAGAAAGTATACATCCGATCTCACAACTAAAGGTATATATAGAATCAGCATCCTAGAACCAGTATAGCACTGGCTTTAGTTTATATATGAAATCCTGGTGGTTGGTGCTCTTTAAATGGTTTGAACTTTTTAAAAGCAAAAGAATTATGAATGCTTCTACAAATTTGGAATTGCTTTAATTGTACTGAGTTGCGAATTCAAGTTAACAAGTCATTTTTACCATGAATATAAAAAATATTCACTCCAGTTGACATAACATTTTTCCTGTTTTTCAGTATTTTGTATGATAAACCAATTGAGTTAATTCAAAACTATTTTACCAGCAAAAAAAAGAAATGTCCCATAAGTCTATTTTAAATGGATAATAAAAAAAAAAACTTTGGGGCCTTAAAAGAAGGGAAAAAAGACCCAAAAAGTTAAAAAACAAAAAGAGAATAATTATAGTACATAGAACATTAATTTAAATATTTAATATTATTTAGTGTTCTCATGAGTTCAATTTATAAAATATATTGAAGACCTCTGAAAAAGTATGGAGGTTGTTAGAGTATCAAATTAAGGACAATACCTAAAAATGTAGAAAAGAAATGCTGCTAAATTATTGTTCAGGTGTCTACATAGTTTTGAAAAATAAATAAATGCATAAGGTTTAACATTTGTGAAAATTACCATATGTGCATGTGGGTAAATATAATCAAGCGTTAGCATCATCAGATTATTATTTTCTTTATTAAGTCACCAAAGTAAGAAAGCCATGTGCTTGAAAGTAAGTACGTTGCCTTCAGTAGCCTGGAAATCCAAGTCTAGTATAAACAGATTGACATAATTATTTCCTAAATGTAAGTTTTTCTTCTTTTGATTGCATTAAAAAAAAAGTAGTTCCACTACTGCACTCCGACACTGCTTTACCTCAATGTCATGTATTATAGCAAAACTAATTTATTTTCAGTAAGGAAATATTTGATATATATTTATACTTCAATAATGTAAATGTAGAAGTATGAGCCTGCATGTACTCACCAGATGGCTGGCAAAGTGGTACTGTGCAGCACTTGGGGAGATATTATACAGAATCTGGGCTGGTGCTGTGCTCAATATGCGCGGACTTCATAGGGACTGGGATGTGTATACGTGCTGTATATTTAAAATATGTCATTGCAGCCTGTCTGGTGATAGCTTTATGGTTTTTCCCACAAACGTAAGTTGTAAATGGTATTTTATTTATGTGAAAATACATTCTGGGCTCTTAAAGGGGTATTCCCATCTCAAAGATCCTATCCCAATATGTAATAATAATATTATTAACATATACCTCCAATTAGAAATGTAGTATAATTTTTATGAAAAGCTTTGTCACTTACCTCATGTGCAGGGCATTACAGCAGCTTAGGTATCCAAGATTACAACCACTCATATAGGGAAAGTTAGCTAGTTGCTAGTGGTCATAATTAGAGATGACAGCAAACCTCAAACAGAGGGAGGCCACTTATCAATTAATAGTGAATATAGCAATAAGAGGCTAAAATTTAACTTTTAATTCTAAAATATTAAAAGCCCAAGAGGGATACGTGTAACCATGAAACTCCAGTGCTCTAGGATCTAAGATAATAACTTGTCGTAGCACAAGGAGTCAATAATGTATAACAAACATAACAAAAAAACACAAAATACATAAATCATAAATTGAGTAGATTATATCAACCCGTAGGACAGTGGTCCACTTGCTAGGGAAGAAAAAATAATCAGAAAAACTCAATATACCTAAATCAAGAGCTAGATATTGGTCCTCAGTGGAAAGACCAGTACAATTACTATTGCTCAATATACAAATAAATGGGAACAATCTCACCCATGTTCAGTGGTCTAGGGCAAATCAGGATCTCCTCCGTGTAGGTCCTCTTTATGTCGTCAGGTTGTCACTGACCCTACATAAACCTAGGAGATAAATTAAACCTGTTGCCCAAACTTCTGTCCTGACAAGGACAGACCACAGCTGGCCCTCTCTATATACCCCTACACCGATCCTAGCCACGTCCCGACGCGTTTCATCATATAAGACTCATCAGGGGACTCCGGTGTTTAGATAGAGGCCAGAGGTCCTAAGCCCTCGCTCCCAGAATAACATAAGGGGCCCCTATCTAAACACCGGAGTCCCCTGATGAGTCTTATATGATGAAACGCGTCGGGACGTGGCTAGGATCGGTGTAGGGGTATATAGAGAGGGCCAGCTGTGGTCTGTCCTTGTCAGGACAGAAGTTTGGGCAACAGGTTTAATTTATCTCCTAGGTTTATGTAGGGTCAGTGACAACCTGACGACATAAAGAGGACCTACACGGAGGAGATCCTGATTTGCCCTAGACCACTGAACATGGGTGAGATTGTTCCCATTTATTTGTATATTGAGCAATAGTAATTGTACTGGTCTTTCCACTGAGGACCAATATCTAGCTCTTGATTTAGGTATAATGAGTTTTTCTGATTATTTTTTCTTCCCTAGCAAGTGGACCACTGTCCTACGGGTTGATATAATCTACTCAATTTATGATTTATGTATTTTGTGTTTTTTTGTTATGTTTGTTATACATTATTGACTCCTTGTGCTACGACAAGTTATTATCTTAGATCCTAGAGCACTGGAGTTTCATGGTTACACGTATCCCTCTTGGGCTTTTAATATTTTAGAATTAAAAGTTAAATTTTAGCCTCTTATAATTAGAGATGAGCGAACATTTGGAGGTTCGATTCACCAGCAGCAAACAAGCCTAGGTCCACAGGCTCAAGCTTCACCCAATCCCTGGATCAAGTCACTGATTGGCAGTTTGAGTCTCCGCCCACATATAGCCAGCCATAAGCAGATTCCTTCCGGGGGAGGGAGGGGCTTTTTTAAACTTGTTTTTTTTTGTTGCACATTACATGTGATCATGCTGTTACCCACAGTATGCGCCATTCAAACACTGCAAGTGGCTCACACTGAGATGAGCACCGAGCGTACCTGAGCACAGCTTTCATTACATGAGTTTTGTTCACACGTAAAGCATCCGAACCCCAAACCCGAACCTTGATTTTTAAATTTGGTGTTCGGTGTGAAAAGCGAACCTCAGGTTTGCTCATCTCTAGTCAGAGCTATGGACACCTAAGCACAAGAATAAAAGACATGACTATATCAGGAAAACTATCCTTTTATATTCAAATATTTCTATTTGGAGGTATTTGCTAATATTATTGCTATTACGCCTATTACATATTGGGATAGGATCTTTGAGACGGGAATACCCCTTTAAGACCCCTTTACTTTGTTGTGTCTTCCAAAGCTGTGATATTACATGCTTTGTGCTGCCACTTTCTCACAATTCCATAGTGCTGCCCTCGATGCTCGGATTATATTTTGCTTGTTTGGCTGCATTCACCTTTATATAGTGTCGGCTCCAGTGAAAGTAAAAGAAACCTACTGAGCACGCGAAGTGAGAAGTGAGAAGAGCTCGATTCAGAGTGAGATTTCCTACTGGTGTCCAAAGAAGAGCACTGGCTAACTCTGAACACTGTGAACTGTGACCAACATGAGTAAAAAGGGAGATCTATCATCATGTCCCAACAAAATGGTAGATAAAAAGCAACCTTTATTTCCTCAATTTGAAAACATGACAGTTTGCAAATATGCTTTAAAACATTTCCTTTACCCTTTGGAAATTTTTTTAAACAGGCATGTTTTTTAATTTAAGAAATAAAGGGTTCTTCATATCTACCATTTTGTTGGACATAATGCTGGCTCTCCCTTGTACTCTGTTTGGATATCCCATGCTTCTTTGGGCATAAAGTTCACTTCCGTGCATGGCCGCCCGTGATTGAAGTTCCACCAAATCATAAACTGGGTCTGATGATATTTTTTGTTTTTTGACCAACATGAGTCTTTTTGGTTATGACACAAGGAAAATGGGTAGAGATGCGTGAAACTTTAGAAGTTGGCTTTTTTTATTCAGTTTGCAGTGAACTGAGTCACTGCAATCTGAAGTTAAAGCAAAATCTCTAATAAGACTGAAAAAATGTGAAGAACACTAAAGGGCGCTTTACATGCAGTGACATCGCTAGCGATGTCGCTCGTGAAAGCACCCAACCCCGTCGTTTGTGCGTCACGGGCAAATCGCTGCCCGTTGTGCACAATATCGCTAGGATGCGTAACACTTACTTACCTTTCTAGCGACGTCGCTGTGGGCAGTGAACAACCTCTTTTTTAAGGGGGAGGTTCGTGCGCCGTCACAGCGACGTCACACAGCGGCCCGCCAATAAAAGCGGAGGGGCGGAGACCAGCCGCATTAATGACATGCCCACCTCGTTGCCGGAGGACGCAGGTACGTTGTTGTTCGTCGTTCCCGGGGTTTCACACGTAGCGAAGTGTGCTGCCTCAGGAACGACGAACAACCTGCGTCCAGCACCAGCAACGATTATTGGGAAAGGAATGATGTGTCAACAATTAGGTGAGTAATGTTGATCGTTAGCGGACGCTTGTAGGTGTCACGATGTCGCAAACGAGGCCGGATGTGCGTCACGAATTCCGTGACCGCAGCGATATCTCATTAGTAGAGATGAGCGAGCCTCTAGAGGCTCGAGTTCGGTTTGGTTCATCGAACGGAGGCCGCGTTCGAGTTCGGTTCGGCGAATGGCTCGACGAACCTCTCGAGCCCCATTGAAACTAATGGCAGGCAAACACAAACAAATAAAAACACATTATACATGTACACATACAGTTAATAAAGATTTCCATAACACCTGTCCCCGCGACGCGTCCTGCACTCTGTCTCCCGCCACTTTTCCTTCCGATAATCGCTGCATCCTCCCGGTAACCAGCACTGCTTCCCCATTCCGTTAGAGAGAGAGGAAGAGGAGAGAGGAGAGAGAGAGAGAAAGAGAGAAAAAGAGAGAGGAGAGCGAGAGGGAGACAGAGAAAAAGAGAGAGAAGAGAAGAGAGAGAAGAGAGAGAGGAGAGAGCAATGCAGCCTTATTCCGTGAACTGCTCCGATTTTAGAGGTGTGTCCCGCAGCTCTCAGCTGATGTCTGGCTCCTCCCCTTAGTGCATAATTAAATTAAATTATAATTATAAATTAAGAGTAATTATATCATAATATAGTATGTTTTCTCTGCCCTCTCTGAAACACTTTCTTTCCTCTCCTTGTCCATAGCATGTTTTCTCTGCCCTCCCTGAAACACTTTCTTCCCTCTCCTTGTCTGTAGTATATTTTCTCTGCCCTCCCTGAAACACTTTCTTCCCTCTCCTTGTCTGTAGTAACCTTTCTCACCTTCCCTGAAACACTTTCTTCCCTCTCGTTGTCTGTAGTATGCTTTCTCAGCCCTCCCTGAAACACTTTCTAACCTCTCCTTGTCTATAGTATGTTTTCTCTGCCCTCTCCGAAACACTTTCTTCCCTCTCCTTGTCCATAGTATGTTTTCTCTGCCCTCCCTGAAACACTTTCTTCCCTCTTCTTACCTGTAGTATACTTTCTCAGCCCTCCCTGAAACACTTTCTTCCCTCTCATTGGGAGACAGAGAGAAAAAGAGAGAGTGAGAGGAGAGAGCAATGCAGCCTCATTCCGTGAACTGCTCCGATTTTAGAGGTGTGTCCAGTGGCTCACAGCTGATGTCCGACTCCTCCCCTCAGTGCATAATTCTTTAGTGGGAGTAGAACTCGCAACCTAAAGCTTCTTAGGCGAGCGCTCTCTCCACTCAGCTACTGCCTCTAATGATAAAGATGGGCAGATTTGGTAATCTTGACGTCTGCATTACTGAAGTCTCTGCTGACCGCGCGATTCACTTCATTGCTACGTGGAGCTGATACAGCGCACTTGTGCTCTGTAGCAGAGCTGACAGTGTCATGTGGATTACGTCGGACCTGAATTGTTGTTTGAGGATTTTCATAAAATGGTGAAACAGGGTGTTTTTTTGTCTTTTATTCCAAATAAAGGTTTTTTCGCTGTGTGTGTTTATTTACTTTCACTTTATAAATAGATAATAATTTTAATTTAAAATGAAAAATAAAAAAATAAAATAAAAAAAAATAAATTCTTTACCGGGACCAGAACTCCTGAAGTTATGCTTCTTAGGCCAGAATCACACTTGCTAGTGTCTCGCGTGTAACTCGCGCAAGTCTCTCATGGTAGAACCCGGCTTGGCCGCACACTCCCCTGACAGGAGCGGGTCGGTTGCATGTATCTCTATGCAGCTCTGATGCTCCTGTTTGCATAGTGGTCTACCATGAGAGACTCGCGCGAGAAACACGCGAGGCACTAGCAAGTGTGATTCTGACCTTAGGCAAGCGCTCTATCCACTAGTCTACTGCCTCTATCGATAAAGATAGGCAGATTTTGTAATCTTGACTTCTGCATTGCTGAAGTCTCTGCTGACAACGCGATTCACTTCATTGCTACGTGGAGCTGATACAGAGCACTCATGTCCTGTAGCAGAGCTGACAGTGTCGTGTGGATTATGTCGGACCTGGAGGGGTATTTGGGGATTAATAAAGAGGCAAGGGCGGAACGGTGGCTCAGTGGTTAGCACTGCAGCCTTGTAGCGCTGGGGTCCTGGGTTCAAATCCTACCAAGGACACCATCTGCAAGGAGTTTGTATGTTCTCCCCATGTTTGCATGGGTTTCCTCTGGGTACTCCGGTTTCCTCCCACACTCCAAAGACATACAGATAGGGACTCTAGATTGTGAGTCCCAATGGGGACAGTGTTGCCAATGTATGTAAAGCGCTGTGGAATTAATAGCGCTATATAAATGAATAAAATTATTATTATTTTTATTATTATTAAACAGGGTGTTTTTTTTGTCTTTTATTCCAAGTAAAGGATTTTTCGCTGTGTGTGTTTATTTACTTTGACTTTCAGTTTAATCATGGACGGTATCTCGGGGAGATGCCTGGCATGATTAAACTCTGTATTACCTCGATTGCCACCACACCAGGGCAATTCAGGATGAGCTGGGTAGAGTCACCCGGGACTGTCGCATCTAATGGATGCGGCAATTCCGGGCGGCTGCTGGGTGATATTGTTAGGCTGGTGGGCTCCCGATAACGTGGTCCTCCCTATCCTGACAATATCAGCCTCCAGCCGTGCGTCTTTATCCTGGCTGGTATCAAATATGGCGGGAACCGCATTTTTTTTATTATTATTTATTTATTTATTTTACTGCACGATATAGACCCGTCCGCCGGCAGCTGTGATTGGTTGCAGTGAGACAGCTGTCACTCAGCTTGGGGACGTGTCTGACTGCAACCAATCATGGGCGCCGGTGGGTGGGGAAAGCACGGAATAACTGATTGACTAATGAAGAGAAAAAGATACCGCAGATTTGTGACAGATGTGCAGCGAGGCGCCCGTGATCGGTGAGTAGGAAAGAGAGAGGGATTGTGCTGGGGACGCAGGACGCATGCAGATAGCAACATCTGCACATAGCCTTCTGTGAAAAGCCACGTTTATGGTGATCGAATCGTTCTCGAACCTAACTCGAACTGTCGAGCTTTTAGCAAAAAGCTCGAGTTCGAGTTCGAGCACCCGCCAAAATCACTCAAACATGAAATTGGCGAACCTCGAACATCGCTCAACTCTACTCGTTAGCGATATTGTTGCGTAAAAAGCAGCCTTTAGGATTGTTCTAGAAGTGTATCTTATGTGAAGTCTTTAATGCAGACATAGCCGAAGTAAAGTCAAGGTGACCTCAACATATATGGCTATTGGTAAATGGATGGTAATTGGAGGTAATCAGCAGCCTATATATTAACACACTAAACTAAGGGACTTTTATGTTTTTTTAGAATTAAAGAGAAATAAATCCTTTTTGGAGGTAGTTGTCAGTGTTTATACACATTTTGTTTCTACATGATATACGGTATCTACAAAGTCTATTGGGAAGTCTGCCCATCCATGACAAATTTCATGTGAGCTTTCTCTGGCTAATGTACTCTTCTGCCATTGTGGACATATTGCTAATTCTTTGAATTTGCTACAATCAGCGAAATCTAAAAATTGCACACAAATCTGATTCACATATAGCTGATATATCATTCAATCACTCATCACTAAAAATAGGTGTTTGGATAACTCAGCAAGGGTGCAAAACTTCTATTTATATACACCAAAGGTACTTGGTATATATATATATATATATATATAACAAGCCTACAACCTACAACAGCCCTCAGTCCAGTAGACCACTGCGCAACCAGCTCTGTCCTCACCTATTGTACCATCATCCATTCCCTGTAGACTGTAAGCCCTCGCGGGCAGGGTCCTCTCTCCTCCTGTACCAGTCTGTTATGTACTGTTAATGATTGTTGTACGTATACCCTTTCACTTGTAAAGCGCCATGGAATAAATGGCGCTATAATAATAAATAATAATAATAATAATAATATATATATACCAAAGTAGTTTTTTTGCAATGGAAATTTATTCAGGCTATATCAGTTAAATGTAATACAAAGTGTTATCGTTAACAATTTATTTGGACATGCTAATTATTATTATTTTTATTATTATTGTTTATTATTATAGCGCCATTTATTCCATGGCGCTTTACATGTGAAAGAGGTACACAAAATAGGGACAAGCACAATAATCATAAACAATAAAAGGCACAGACAGGTTCAGGAGGATGGAGGTCCCTGCCCACGAGGGCTCACAGTCTACAAGGGATGGGTGAGGATACAGTAGGTGAGGGTAGAGCTGGTCGTGCGGCACTGTATGCTAATACCTCTATGTTGTTTTTTAGTTATCTAAGTGAACATTGCCAGTAAACGTAGGATCACTGTACTATTCCAGAAGCCATATACAGTGCAATTCTGCATTGGTGCCCTTCTTGCAGAATACAGGTTATGTTTGTGACAGCTATCATTGTATGAGTGGAATGAGACAGAATGATGAAATGTGCTGATGGGCATTGTATCTGACTCTTGGATCCCTTGAGTCTCAGACTACAAGCTACTATAATTATAACAAACTTCAAGCTGCCATAACTCTCTACAAGGTGACATCAGTGACCAAGTGATATGAAAAACAAAACTAGTGCAGGGGAACCGGAACCCTGCTGAGAATGTTTCCGTGAAGAAAGGAAGAATTTCTGCTCCAGGAGATCAGGATGAGGAAGGTGCGTGGACTGCAGAAAAGCTGGAAGAGGAGGTCTAGCGGCTGTGCTGGGTGATGCGGGCACAGCAGCTACAGCAAATAGAGACATGGAGAGCTGGCATGATGGGAACGCTATGCAGGCCCGCGAGAACCGGGCGCCGCTTGCAGAGCCACAAAGGGAGGACGTGACACCAAAGTACTCCCTGATCTCACCGACCTACCTGCCAGAATTCTCTCTTGACCAGGCCGCACCACCGCCAGACACGGCCAAGAAGGAACAGGCCGAACCGCCGCCTGACCCGGCCGCGAAAGGCCAGGCCATAACGCCACCGGGAGCTATGGAGGAGGATACCACCTCAATTCCCGATGACCAGGTACCGCCCCAAGCTGCTGCCGGGAACCCAGCAGCAAACTGCCCGGATCGGAAAGGTATGGCTCCGGAACTGGAGGCCTTCAATCCAGACCCGAAGTGGGGAGTGTTGATAGCCAGATAGAGAGCTGTCATCGACGAGGAGGTCCGGGATGCGTGCCAGGCCAAGATCTACCAGCTAACCCGAGAGCAAAAGCAGTGAGAGACCTGGAGGGCACAGGTGGAGGCCCATAACCTTCAGGAAAAACAGCATCTCCAGCGGGCAAATTGCAAGGCCCGAGGGGCGCTCTACCAGGGTGTGGTAGAAAGGTTTAATCTGGTGAAGCGATGGGGCTTTATAGCATAGACAAGACTGGCACAAGGAGTCTTTGTCTCCCGGCGGGATGTGAGGGCCCACCTCCCAAAAGGACACCCTGGACAAGATCTACTCCCGGGTGATGTGGTCTCGTACACCCGACACTATGGGGAGTGGTACTGGTATGCCCTGGACTTAGTGATATGTCCAGCAGGGGCTGCTGCAGCATCACCAATCACCGCTTCCATACCAGCACCAGTCTCACAAATATCACCAGGAGATAGTAGGGGTGCATGGGATCAATGTACCCAGACCCTGAGTAATGATCCCAGGAAGCCAGCTGAACTGAATTTCTCATATCCACCCCTATGGTAGATATGACCAGTTTGTTACCAGTGTTAATTTTGTTTTAGTTTAGAACTGTTGATATTGATAAATATGGACCAACAGCTACTGGACTGGTAGAAGCAAAAACTTTCAGTGTAAATAGTTGCACTAGTTGTGCAACCTACCAGAGTAATACTGCAACACAGTCTTTCGAAAAGGAGACCGTTATTCTGCAACACAGTCTTTCGAAGAGAAGACCATAGACTCCGGGTGGTGGGTGGCAGAAGGGGTGCCTCACGTGAATATGTTTGTATTTCCTGAAACGTTTAAGAAAAATGCCTCCCTTGCAAGGGAAGGAAGTTTCTAAGTTTTCTGCATATTAAAATGTGGTATTTTGTTTGTTTATGTCTGCAGTCCGAGGACGTGCTGGGAATTACCAAGGGGGAATGTGGCGCTCCTGAGGTGTCAGGTGCCACAGGGTATTGCATCCAGTAACAGGTGCGGTGCTAACCCCGGGTTCCTGGAAGACCAGAGCTGGTAAATAACATTTAAACACACACACTCATGCCCTTTTTACCCAGACTGGGTAACAGGCTAGAGAGGGACCTCATGAATGGCCCCCTATTGGGCGGGACTCATCCAAACTGCTAGTTAGAAACCTGGGAGGAGGAGGGGCTAGTCAGTGTAGTTGACAGAAGATGAACATCCCAGCAGATAGTCAGTGAGTGAGTCAGGGAGTCAGTGAGAAGTCGACACTCAGACAGAGAGTGTAAAGTGACATGTTGGGCTAAAGGCGTACAGTCGCCAGGGAGAGTACAATGTTAGTACTCATGGGACCGAGCACTGGCAGGGTACAAAGACCTAGTTCAGAAAGACGCTTCAAGCTCACCTGATAAATCTTCCTGGTGAGGGAATCATCAAGGTTCCTCACCAACATTAGTGTCCGAGGCACAGCAACAAAGAGAGAACCCGGGAATTGGAACAAGTGGTCTAACCCAAGAGAGGTTGAAGCTGCCTGCCATATGGGCCAGGACTGTGACAACAGGAGGGGACCCCAGAACACTTCAGGCCATGGGGACCCACCAAATAAAGACAGGTACATGGAAGTAAAGCTCACCAGTTACTCCACCCGCACTGGGTTCAAAGGAATACTGGACTACCTGAGGCCCAGATTGATAGAAACTAGCACTAGCCGGGTTGCAGCTTCACAGAACCAGTGAGTAAAGAACAAGTTAAACCGCAGTCCCTGTGTTGTCTGAATTCTTCCTGCACCTCTGCATCACCAACTTTCACCATACTACAACTACCATCATTCTCCCCTGCGGCTTAGCTCTACTTGCAGAGGGCTATAGCATCCAAGCTGCTCAATACCACCAGCCCCAGCAGTGAGAGACTTTGCAGTGGCAGCTTTCCTTACGTAGCTGCATACCACAAGTCGCATCACAAAAAACATTTTATTTTCCTTTATAATCCTTTTTAAGTGACCCCCAGGGTCACGGAACCGGGCACCGGCCATTCCTGTGACATGTCCTCATGATTCAAGGCCCGAGACCGAGTACCCCACAACCCTGGGGTGTGTCATTAAAATACTGTAAACAAAATGTTTATGATTGTATTAACACATTAAATCAGGTTGAATCATATTTGTCTTCAATGTCCAACAGCACAAATTGTAAAAGAGGTTTAAAGCTAAAATTTCACATTGTGCTGGTATAATGGTTTTACATAGATGTTTCATCACCTCGTAAGATGTTCACTTTGTACAATTGCAGTTAGGTGTATCTTTGATTCTGAAATGCTGCGGTGTTTTAAAGAAAACATATTTTGAAAAGAAAGCAGGTGACAATATGCAGAGATCTGACTAGTCGATTGTGTTACCTGGCCGGCTTCTGCCTGACACCAGTTGATTTATAGGTTTCTTCCATGTTTCTACAGTCATGGCCAAAAGTTTTGAGAATGACACCAAAATTATATTTTCACATGATCTGTTGACCTCTGGTTTTTAATTGTGTTTGTCTGCACTTATATTTCTGTATGTGATGTAATCAATCATATTATGAGTACCAAAAGGTTATATTGACAGTTAGAATGAGTTAATGCAGCAAGTCAATATTTGCAGTGTTGACCCTTCTTTTTCAGGACCTCTGCAATTCTCCCTGGCATGCTCTCAATCAACTTCTGGACCAAATCCTGACTGATAGCTGTCCATTCTTGCATAAGCAATGCTTGCATTTTGCAAGAATGTGTTGGTTTTTGTTTGACGGGTGCTCTTGATGATTGCCCACAAGTTCTCAATGGGATTAAGATTTGGGGAGTTTCCAGGCCATGGACCCAAAATCTCTATGTTTTGTTCCATGAGCCATTTAGTGATCACCTTTGCTTTATGGCAAGGTGCTCCATCATGCTGGAAAAGGTATTGTTGGGCGCCAAACTGCTCTTGGACAGTTGGGAGAAGTTGCTCTTGGAGGACATTCTGGTACCATTCTTTATTCATGGCTGTGTTTTTAGGCAAGACTGTGAGTGAGCCGATTCCCTTGGCTGAGAAGCAACGCCACACATGAATCGTTTCAGAATGCTTAACAGTTGTCATGAGACAAGACTGGTGGTAGCGCTCACCTCTTCTTCTCCTAATAAGCTGTTTTCCAGATGTCCCAAACAATCGAAAAGGGGATTCATCTGAGAAAATTACTTTACCCCAGTCCTCAGCAGTCCACTCCCTGTACCTTTTGCAGAATATCAGTCGGTCCCTGATGTTTTTTTCTGGAGAGAAGTGGCTTCTTTGGTGCCCTCTTTGAAACCAGGCCTTGCTCAAACAGTCTCCGCCTTACAGTGCGTGCAGAAGCACTCACACGAGCCTGCTGCCATTGCTGAGCTAGCTCGGCACTGCTGGTAGTCTGATCCCGCAGCTGAAACAGTTTTAAGATATGATCCTGGCATTTGCTGGTCCTTCTTGGGCGCCCTGGAGCCTTTTTCGCAACAATGGAAGCTCTCTCCTAGAAGTTCTTGATGATGCAATAGATTGTTGACTGAGGTGCAATCTTTGTAGCTGCGATACTGTTCCCTGTTAGGCCATTTTTGTGCAGAGCAATGATGGCTGCACGTGTTTCTTTAGAGATAACCATGGTTAACTTAAGAGAAACAATAATACCAAGCACCAGCCTCCTTTTAAAGTATCCAGTGGTGTCATTCATGACTGATTGATCGCCAGCCCTGTCCTCATCAACACCCACACCTGTGTTAATGGAACAATCACTAAAACAATGTTAGCTGCTCCTTTTAAGGCAGGAATGCAATGATGTTGAAATGTGTTTTGGGGGTTGAAGTTCATTTTCTTAGCCAATATTGACTTTGCAAGTAATTGCTGTTAAGCTGATCACTCTTTATGACATTCTGGAGTATATGCAAATTGCCATTAGAAAAACTTAAGCAGTAGACTTTGTAAAAATAAATATTTGTAGCATTCTTAAAACTTTTGGCAATGACTGTACATAGGGAGAGATCAATAAATCATCAAGTGTGGGAAGAGGAAAAGTCAATTGGCAACTAACAGACTTAGCTGCAATCGTATATAGCTCGGACAGCATGAATCTGATATAGGGGGTTTGCAGAATATTTAAACATTTCAGCTTGTTAATTACTTGTTTATTATGTTAAGAATTTGAGGATTACCTTTTTGAATTTCATCCTGAAAATTAGTAGTAAGTAACAATGTTTTGTCATCTTCTGCAGTTTAAGAAGGAAACCGATTGGATTCAGAGGATCTAAATAGTATAAAAAAAAATTCCCACATCACTATATGTCAAAAAGTTTGGAATTTTGGCTTTTTGGCTCCTTTTTAGATGTGTAATCTTATCAACAATAAAAGACAATCTTGGACCATTTATGCCCTATCCTCAGGAAAGGCAGAGAATACCCCAAAGATCCACTTTGGCTTTGGTTTTGTTTGTTTGTTTCATAAATGTTGCAAAATCATATTTTTTAATTATGTATACATCTATCGATCATCTTTTCCAGAATTTCACAAATGTTTTCTAATAAGACCCCATCAGAGACACCAAAATAATGAATGGTTTGAGCCTCGAGACATAATTAAGGTGGATTTGGATGAGGTTCGGCACTATGAGGTAGAGAGAGTACTGAGTTCCAGGCAAGTCAGGCTTTGATTAAGTATCTTGTCAAGTGGAAGGGTTATGGTCTTGAAGATACCTCCTTGGTTAATTCTGGGAATCTTCATGTGCATTGCCTGGTGAGCAAGAGTTTTTCTAGAGCCTCATAAAGGAGGGGTACTGACATGTCTCGGTTTTGAGACTTGATCCAGTGACCTCTTGCTGCATGGTCAGTTTACTTTCCTACGGAGACGCAGACTGGTTGGTCTCTGTCCAAATGCTGATGTTTTTTTATCTTTGCTTTTCTTCACTTGCTGTGCTGCTATTCAGGTGTTTTTCATTTTTCCTTTTTTGTCTCTGTTCTACCACAGCTTGGGTGGGGCTATTCATACGTTCCTTGCACCAGCCTATAGTTCTTGATGAATGTTTGCTAAGGAGATCCATCCCTGCAATGAAATAATTTTGTCTGATAGGCAGAGACCAGATGTATTACTTCTCTGTGTTTTCTTATTTACTTTCCCAACACCTTTCTTCTCTTTTCAATTAGGTTTGCAGGATGTTTCTCTTGCATTCACTTTTTTTACTCCTTCCCCCTTTGTGCTCATTAAGTTTCCTCACTTTGGGTCCCTATGAACCTCTGCACAATTTCCCTCTTTTAGTTAGATGTGTGTTGTGGTCTACCCTCTGGTTCCTCAGGAGCTATGAGAAACTGCTCAATGGCCTTTCAGGGAGCCAGGTCCGAGTTGATGTTGTTAATTGTGGAGCTGGTGCAGCTAGTGGTTTTGTAGTCTGTACAGGAATCAATGGGGTGTAGGTGTGGCTGCTATGTTTTAACCTTTATTTCTCCCTTTACCCATGTTTGAATAAAGTATGAACATAACATGGGCATATCTTAACCCATCATTAAAGAAGTGATAACCAACTTAACCTGTCACATTAAATAAGGTGACTGATCAGCAATCAACATCTTATAGAGGAAATTTAGCTGCGCTGATTAATATATAGGTATGTGTAAAAAGATTCAGTATATTTTTTATTTATTTCATTAAAATCCCTGTACTTTTTGGGTTTAAAGGTCCAGTCACACTAAGCAACTTACCAGCGATCCCAACAACGATAGGGATCGCTGGTAAGTTGCTAGGAGGTTGCTGGTGAGATGTCACACTGCGACGCTCCAGCGATCCCACCAGCAACCTGACCTGGCAGGGATCGCTGGAGCGTGGCTACACGAGTTGCTGGTGAGCTCAGCAGCAACCAGTGACCAGCCCCCAGTCTCCTAGTTACAGCACACATCAGGTTAATTAACCCGATGTGTGCTGCAGCTAAATGTGCACAGAGCAGGGAGCAGCGCACAATGCTTAGCGCTGGCTCCTTGCTCTCCTAGTTACAGCACACATCGGGTTAATTAACTGATGTGTGCTGCAGCTACATGTGCACAGAGCAGGGAGCAGCGCACACTGCTTAGTGCTGGCTCCTTGCTCTCCTAGTTACAGCACACATCGGGTTAATTACCTGATGTGTGCTGCAGCTAAATGTGCTCAGAGCAGGAGCCGGCACTGACAGTGAGAGCGGCGGAGGCTGGTATCATAGGTAAATATCGGGTAACCAAGGACAGGGCTTCTTGGTTACCCGATGTTTACATTGGTTACCAGCCTCTGCAGAAGCCGGCTCCTGCTGCCTGCACATTTAGTTGTTGCTGTCTCGCTGTCACACACAGCGATCTGTGCTTCACAGCAGGACAGCAACAACTAAAAAATGGCCCAGGACATTCAGCAACAACCAACGACCTCACAGCAGGGGCCAGGTTGTTGCTGGATGTCACACACAGCAACATCGCTAGCAACGTCACAAAAGTTGTTCGTTACCAGCGATGTTGCTAGCGATGTTGCTTAGTGTGACGGGGCCTTAAGAGTCAAATGGGTCAGTCCTTATCAGTCTAGAGCCTTTGATTTCTGAGTCTGCATTCACAGATATCTGTTGCTTGACAGACATCTCTGAATGCACAGTGAATTGACAGAATCTCTGAATGTACAGTCAGAAATGTAAGGCCATCAATCTCTGATTAGGACCACCTCCTTGACTAGTAGGCTACACAGCAATTTTGTCTTCAACACTGAAAAAGCATCCAAAGACCACTATATGTAGCTGCTGTATCCTAGGAAATACAAGTGAATGGGATTACATTACGCCACAACCAAAACAAGCAAATTGCAAAAAAATCCTACCTAGTTGGATTTTTGGGACATTGCTTACCATGGTTTTGTTACCTAAGGGTCGTATTGTGACCCCATTCACATGTATTGCACTGAGATGCAGCAGCTTTGGCCGTTTGACCTTTGCAAGGCCATAGTCATTGTGTAGCCCCAGCCTTAAGTGCACATATGTTTCAGAGTTATCATTATTAACAAAGTTATAGTGTGAAAAGCAAGGGAATCCTGAGATCGTCTGTTAAAATATTGTACGTGACTGCTTCTGATTAGAGACCTCATTGCTTTTTTTTACACATTTTCCAAATAATTTTTATAAAATGCTTTGTCACATTTGTTTTTTATTGTATATCCAATATTTATTTATGTTTTTTACTCCATCAAGCCAGTTATGTCACATCTTTCTTGGTTATGATTACCTGTGGTGTAAAAATTTTGAGGCACAAGTTTATAACCTTCATGTCCTATAATTTAAAAAAAATCTGGTTGTGGGATGTGTTAATAATGATGTAGTTTTCCATCCACAAACGATCTGATCTATCTGTTTAACCATCATTTAAACATCATAATCTATCATTAGATATATCACATCTGATAAGGGCAAAAATGACAGAGCGTCGTAAATCATCGCTTTCCAGGGGCCAAAACCACAGGCCAGAGATTAGGTTCAGTATTTCCTCCACAGACTTAGGAAAATAAGTGCTTAGCCAGGCGAAAGAAAAAAAAAAACGAAGAAGATGTAATGAAGGAAAACAGTAGTCCCTCTGCCACTGCTTACTCAATCCATATGTGGATTTAAACACAGGAAATACCCACCATTCACCGCAATCAAGCCCAAGGCCTGAGCATCACAAAGTGCCTTGTGGAACTAATTGGGCTTTATTAAGATTGTCATTGACATGAGAAAGCATTTTGAAATGTTAAATCAGAACATGCAATGTATATAAAAGAAGATAACACTCTTTCAATGGATTTGATAATATAAAACAAAAGTCAAGCTGACATCCAACAGTCAAACTCATGATACAGATCCCTTTGTAAGATATCCTATATAAAATACAACTTGTTGACATGTTTGTATGCCTTTAACTTATTTTTTCAGTAAAATAGATCTTTCCAATGTAGGCGAGTTTCAGTAAGTATTTTTTGGCTCGACATCACAGTTTTTCAATGTCTTGACTTTGCCAACTTAAAATTATATTAAACAAGATTTGTGGCACATATCATGAAACCAATATTTGCAATGGAGTTGTGGAATTTAGAATTATTTTTGCATATCAAAAACCCTGCCAAAACATTTTCTCTTTGGAATTACTTGGAATTTTACATTTCTGTGCATATAGAACGGGTACTGTTAATTTAAAATAGGAGAACAGCTCAGCTCCTTAAAATCCCCAATGGCGTCTCCGTAATGTTATAATGGTAATTCTGCATATGTCTAGTCATAGTCACTCTATTTCTTTTGTAAAGGTAAATGTTAAATGACTTTTCAGAACTTTAGGAAAATAGATAAAAAAGAGGAAATGAGTAGGAATTTAAGCAAACATGAGCAGAGTCAATGTTTATTCCAAAATTGTTAAAAACATCTTCATCAATGTATATTCCATAAAAATATTAGGCAAAAAGGTCTAAATGACAGATTGAAATGCATAATAACTCCCATGTCTTTAGACCTTTTGTCTACTATTTTTACTACATATACACTGATGAAGACGTTTTTAGCAATGTTAGGGCTCTCTTTGGACTCTCCCAAGTGTCCCTTGTTGAGGTGTAGATCATGCACACTAGATAGCTGCAGCAAATCCCAGGTCTCAGAGGTGATGCCGCAAGTATAACATGGCCGTTTGCCAGGGGGTGTGCTAGAGCAGTGGTAGATTAGAAATCAAATAGTACACGGTTATGTCAATGTAGAGGCGGAGTGACAGATGGCAACTGGGTTAGCTAGTAGTGCGGGTCTCGTGGGGTGCAAGTTCTGAATATGGTTAGAGTAACAGAAGATGTGGCTATGGTGTCAGGGCCAGGCAGGGAACCTTGAGTTAACCTTGTGAAGTCTGGAGCCTACAAATCACCCCAGCGTGCTTAGAAACTAGAGCGACCAGAGAAGCTGTTGCAGCCCAGAAGCGGACAAAGGTGTAAGGAAAGGGTGGAATGGAGACAGAGATTTGGCAGCTTGAGGAAGAGTTCAAAGAAAGCAGGGACAGGTCTAGAAAGAGTACCTCGAAAACAATAGAATCAGAACCATGAGGAGTGAGGCCATGTTTGTCATAATGGTCTATAGATTGACCTGAACAAGTTTGGTTGCCAAGAGAACTCTGTTGCTGCGTGGGTTACTATTTTGTCTACGATAAGGATCGGCAGCGGGATAATGTATACCAGCCTGAAGAAACCACTAAGTGTCGTGCACATCACCTAAAGTCACACCTGTGTAAGACCTGTTAACATTTACATATATAGGTTAGAAGACTGTTTGTGGACTTTTCCTTGTGCTATGCTGTCACCTGCTGTCAAAACAGAGAACAGCGGGCACAAAGCCCCTGCTGCTCCGACTGACTTGGTACAGTCCTGAAGCAGGATGTGAAGAAAGGAAGAGGAGGAGCGTGTCTACGTGGTGGCTGTTTTTGCAGAAAGGAGGGTGCTTGGCTGTGCTGTAAAATAGAAGGCCACAGTCTGCCCTGCTTAACGAGGTCCAAGTATCTGAGAGTGTTGCGTGGCATCTCCCCAAGACACAGATCCAAAGAGGCTGGATGTGGAGCGAGGAACCAGGCAGCACGGGCAAGTTACAGATCCGGGACAAATACTGAACATTAGAGGTGTCTGCCGGCGGAATACGGGCCCCAACGGTGACGAGGTATCCCATGCTAAAACCGGCAGTTAAGTGTGCACACTACTTTTAGTTAGGGACAGATAGGAAAAGACTCTGCACTGTGTTATACGAGTAAAGTAACAAGGACTCTGCGTTTTTGCTTAATAAGGATTTTTGTGTTTTGCTTTTGGAGGATAATCTGAGGCTTCGCACCATTGATAAACCAGTCAAAGTAGTTGTATGTATATTACATTATATTTACTGCTGTGTACCTTTCCGCTTCTCTCCCCCCTCCTTTCCCGCGCTTTTCCCCCACTTGTGTTGTGCAATACGTTATTAAATTTGCATTGGTTAATCCCCTTGGTTCCGTGCAGTCCTTGCATATCCTTTCACCTGCTGGTTATTACATTTGGCATAGTTGGCAGGATGCGCATGTTGGGACGGAACAATGGACGGACAGGTGGGTGTCGCTGATGGGGGTGTCGCTGATGGAGGTGTTCTAATACAACTTGATGGGGGAATACCAGCAAGGCAACTGTCCCTGGGGGCTATGCTGACCCATATACCAAAATTTACTGGTAACAATGTACCTCTCCATGACTGGGCGCAGAGAGTGAGGGGCATGTTGAGAGTAGCAGGAGTGACTGCAGAAAATCAAGGGGAGATACTGTTGACTGCCCATGAAGGCCATGCTCAAGAGACTGTTTTATTGTGCCCTGAGAGTGAATGAAAGACGTTAGAGCAGGTGGTGAAAATTCTTGAGAGAGTGTATGGCGGGAAACCAGAAGCAGGAGATTTACAGGCGCAACTGTTCTACAGGCTGCAGGGTGAAGAAGAAGGTCTGCCACAGTATGCAAATGCACTCCAGAGAATAATGAGACAAATGCTTACTGCAGAGCCAGAGCTAGCACAAACTCCTGGTTACGCTGACCGTACCCTACGAGATCAATTCCTCCGCGGGTTACGTAACCCCAAGATCAAAGGTGCCCTCCGTGAATGGCTCAGGGTAGAAAAAAAACTAACTTTCCAGGAAATATTGGAAGAAGCAGTCTCCCGCGCGCAAACTGAAAATTGCGACCCGCAGAACGCCTGCGGAGAAGTTTGTATGCATAGGGTAGTCCCGGGTGAGAGAAACCGAGAACCGAGCCAACTTGAGGCTAAAGTGGATCAGTTACAAGAGACTGTTAATCAATTGATAAATCCATATATATCTACATGAATCTATGTCTGAGCTGATAGTAATAAAAATATCTATCTACTGTATGTAAATTCATGTGCAAAGAATTTGTGCAAAAAATAATTGAATAAATATAACTAGCAAATTGCTAATAAATAACATGCAAGTAATCAAATTAATATTGTTTTTTAAGTGTTTTTTTTCAAAAAGAGATTTTATTAGTTTATTTATATGTACTAAAGGGTCTCATTATTATTTGCATTTTGGTTTACTGCCATTTTTAGTTCCTATTGTTGCTTTTATTCTTACTATTAATATCAATTTAATGTTTTTTGATCCCCATGAGGTAACCAGTGTTGCTAATATTACTATTCTAAAAATTTGTAAGTCCTTGATAGGGTACTAATTAAATGTTTTTGATTTTCTGCAGTTTTAACTTAAAACTGTTGAATTGCTTTAGTGGACTGACTATGCTGCATAAAGGTTGTTAAAAAGTGTCTGCCAAAAATTTGCCAGTGAACCATCTAACTAGGTATTGGTAATTTGAGTTAAAAAAATAAAGAAGAAAATAATATGAACATATACCATATTTTTCGGATTATAAGACACACTTTTCCTTCCAAAAATTTGGGAGGAAAATGAGGGGTGCGTCTTAAAATCCAAATATAGCTTTACTGGGGGTGGGGGGGGCTATCTGTGCGGTGACTGGATGCGTGCGGGCAGCTGGGTACCTGTGGCTGCGTGCAGGCGGCACCCAGGGACCTGTGCCTGCATGCGTGCGGCAGCCGGGTGCATGTGCCTGTGTGTGGGCGGCAGCCTGATGGTGCCGGCTGCCTCTCTGTGCCAGTGGGCGGGCGGCCTGCCGGCTGCCACTCTGTGCGTGCGGGTGGCTGTGCGGCCGGTTTCCCAGTGTGTCCGCTTTCCCAGTTTCAAATGATGGCGCCGGGAGTCAGCACATGCGCAGATGGAGCTCTTGGATGAGAGCTCCATCTGCGCACCTGCCGCTCCAGGAGTCAGCGCCGCTCCAGGAGTCAGCGCGTGCGCAGATGGAGCCCTTGGACGAGACCTCCATCTGCACATGCGCCGCTCCAGGGGCCATCATTTGAACCAGGACCACGGACAGATTGGGACACTCACCGCACCGGCCTGCTGCACCACTCACCCGCCGCTGCTGCTGCCACTACTGACCCGCCGCGTCTGCCACCACGGACCCGCCACCACAGACCGCCGCGCCTGCCACCACTGACCGCCGCTGCCACCACGGACCTGCCGTGCTTGCTAGCACAACCTCTGCCTCCCGTGTCCCCGCTTCACCACCACTGCTGCCCCCGTCTGGTAAGACAACACCGGAGTATAAGGCAGAACCCATTTTTTTTTTTACCCTTTTTTATCTCTAAATTTGGGGTGTGTCTTATAATCCGGTATAAAGTGAAAAATATGATACCCTACTGTAACTAAATAAAAGCATAATGCATATAAATGAGCTAGGCACTACATTTCATCTAGTGCTTCCCATGGCTGTGTGTCCTGCCCTTATTCATATTGATGTCTGTTGACACATGGTGAGGTTTAACCCCTTAAGGACGAAGCCAGTTTTGTCCTTAATGCCCAGGCCATTTTTTGCAATTCTGACCAGTGTCACTTTATGAGGTCATAACTCTGGAACGCTTCAACGGATCCCGGTGATTCTGACATTGTTTTTTCGTGACATATTGTACTTCATGATAGTTATAAATTTAGAACGATATTTTTTGCTTTTATTTGTGAAAAAATCGGAAATTTGATGAAAATTTTGAAAATTTTGCAATTTTCAAACTTTTAATTTTTATGCCCTTAACCCAGAGAGTTATGTCACACAAAACAGTTAATAAATAACATTTCCCACATGTCTACTTTACATTAGCGCAATTTCTGAAACAAAATGTTTTGGGGTTAGGAAGTTAGAAGGGGTCAAAGTTCATCTGCAATTTCCCATTTTTTCAACAAAATTCACAAAACCATTTTTTTAGGGACCACATCACATTTGAAGTGACTTTGAGAGGCCTAAGTGACAGAAAATACCTAAAAGTGACACCATTCTCAAAACAGCACCCCTCAAAGTACTCAAAACCATATCCAAGAAGTTTATTAACCCTTCAGGTGCTTCACAGGAACTAAAGCAAAGTGGAATGAAAAAAAGCAAAAAATAAAATTTTACCTAAAATGTTGCTCTACCCCAAATTTATTCACTTTTAGAAGAAATAACACAACAAAATTAACCCCAAAACTTGTTCCCCACTTTCTTATGAACGCGCCAATACCCCACATGTGGTCAGAAACCTTTGTTTGGACAAATGGGAGGGCTCGGAACAGAAGGAGCAATATTTGAATTTTGGAAAGCAAATTTGGCTGAAATAGATTGCGGGCACCATGTTGCATTTACATGTCCGCTAAGGTACCTAAACAGTAGAAACCCCTCACAAGTGACACCATTTTGGAAACTAGACCCCTTAAGGCTTCTATCTAGGGGTATAGTGAGCATTTTGGATCCACAAGTACTTCACAGATTTTGATAACGTTACGTTGTCACATTGAAAATTTTCATTTTTTTCTCAAAAATGTTGCTTTAGCATCAATTTTTTCACTTTTTCAAGAGGTAATTCCAAAAATTTGACCCCAACGTTTGTTACCCACTTTTTTATGAGCGCGGTGATACCTCACTTGTGGTCTGAAACCTTTGTTTGGAGAAATGGGAGGGCTTGGAACGGAAGGAGCAATATTTGAATTTTGGAAAGGAAATTTGGCTGAAAAAGATTGCAGGCACCATGTCGCATTTGGAGGACCCCTAAGGTACGTAAACAGCAAAAAAACACCACAAGTGACCCCATATTGGAAACTAGGCCCCTCAAGGAATTTATCTTGATGTTTGGTGAGTACCCTGAACCTCCAGGTGCTTTACAGAAGTTTATAACGTTGAGCCATGAAAATAAAAAAATAAAATTTTACCACAAAATTGTTACTTCAACCAGGTAGCTTTTTTTTTCACAAGGGTAACAGGAAAAAAATCACCATGAAATTTATTGCGCAATTTCTCCTGAGTTTGTTGATATCTTGTATGTGGTGGAAATCAACTGTTTGGGCACACTACAGGGCTCAGAAGAGAAGGAGTGCAGTTTGACTGCAAAATTGGCTGGAATCAATAGCGGACGCCATGTTGCATTAGGAGAGCCCCTGAGGTGCCTAAGCAGTGGAGGTCCCCCACAAGTGACCCCATTCTGGAAATAAGACCCCTCAAGGCTTTAATCTAGGTGTATATTGAGCATTTTGAATCCACGAATACTTCACAGAATTTGATAAGCTTAGGTTGCCATATTGAAATTTTCATTTTTTTCACAAAAATGTTGATTTAGCGACACATTTTTCACTTTTTCAAGAGGCAACAACAAAACGTGTACCCCACAGGTTGTTATCTAATTTCTTGTGAGCGCAGGGATACCCCACATGTGGCCAAAAACCTTTGTTTGGATAAATGGGAGGGCTTGGAATGGAAGGAGCACCATTTGAATTTTGGAAAAGTTGAAGTAAATTGCGCACACCATGTCACATTAGCAGGGCCCCTTGGGTACCTATACATCAGAAACCCCCCACAAGTGACCTCATTTTGGAAACTGGACCCCTCAAGGATTTTATTCAGGAGTATAGTAAGCATTTTGAATCCACAGGTACTTCACAAAAATGTTGCTGTAGCAACAAATTTCTCACTGTTAAGGGGGCTTTACACACTGCGACATCGCTAATGCGGAGTCGTTAGGGTCACGGAATTGGTGACGCACATCCGGCCGCATTAGCGATGTTGCTGCGTGTGACACCGATGAGCGATTTTGCATCGTTGCAAAAACGTGCAAAATCGCTCATCGGTGACATGGGGGTCCATTCTCGATTATCGTTACTGCAGCAGTAACGATGTAGTTCGTCGCTCCTGCGGCAGCACACATCGCTATGTGTGACGCCGCAGGAACGAGGAACCTCTCCTTACCTGCCTCCCGGCCGCTATGAGGAAGGAAGGAGGTGGGCGGGATGTTCCGGCCACTCATCTCCGCCCCTCCGCTTCTATTGGGCGGCCGCTCAGTGACGTCACTGTGACGCCACACGGACCGCCCCCTTAGAAAGGAGGCGGTTCGCCGGTCACAGCGACGTCGCCGGGCAGGTAAGTATGTGTGATGCGTCTGCGCGATGTTGTGCGGCACGGGCAGCGATTTGCCCGTGTCGCACAACAGATGGGGGCGGGTACCCACACTAGCGATATCGGGACCGATATCGCAGCGTGTAAAGTAGCCTTTAGGCTATGTGGCCATGATCCAGCGACACGGCGTCTAGTACCCAGTGTCAGCCTCCTGCAGAAATGTGAGTGTTGTCCACGGGAGAACGCAGCTGCCCATGCCCACGATTTGGGTTCAGGCTGCTGTGGACTTTAGTTCTATTCTACCTGCAAAGAACACTCCTCTCCGCAGCATAAATTGCCATGCTGAGGCTCGGGAAGCTGCACCACAGGTCGATTTATGCTGCGGAGAAAAGAAACACAGTGGGCACGGGATTTCTAAAAATCCTGCCACTGTGCTTCTACTGCACAACGCAGCGTTATGGACGCAGGGAAAACACTCTGCGCCCAAAACGCTGCAAACCCTGATTGTGGGCACACAGCGTAAAATGCTACAGTGGATGAATGGATAGATGTCAAACATATATAACGTCCCACCCCCCTGCATATTCTAAGCTGGCGCCCTTTAGTGCCTTTCATGTGACACTAAAGGATGCCTAGCCTTGTATTTAGCCCAAAAAAAAAAAAAATAATTAAAATAAATGACGTGGGGTCCCCCCTATTTTTGATTGCCAGCTAGGGTAAAGCAGACAGCTGTAGCCTGCAAACCACAGCTGACAGCTTCATCTTGTCTGGTGATCAATTTGGAGGGCTCCCCAAGCTGTTTTTTTTTTTTTAATTATTTATAAATAAATAATTAAAAAAAACAAACAAACGTGGGGTCCCCCCAAATTAGATCAACAGCCAAGGTGAAGCTGACAGCTGGGGTCTGGTATTTTCAGGATGGGAAGAGCTATGGTTATTGGACTCTTCCCAGCCTAAAAATAGCAGGCCGCAGCCGCCCCAGAAGTGGCGCATCCATTAGATGCGCCAATTCTGGCGCTTCGCCCCAGCTCATCCCGCGCCCTGGTGCGTTGGCTAACGGGGTAATGAATGGGGTTGATACCAGGTGTGTAATGTCACCTGGCATCAAGCCCAGCAATTAGTTATGTCACGGCGTCTATCAGATACCCGACATAACTAATTGACAGTAATAAGAAAAAAAATTGACAACAAAAAAAAAATGTATTTGAAAAAACACTCCCCAAAACATTCCCTGATTGACCAATTTATTGAAAAGAAAAAAAAAAATCCACTATAATCCATTTGGACGTCCCACGTCGACTCTGGACCTTCTAGAATATGGGGGACACGTTCAGGGAACGTATCCCCCATTTTCTAGGTGTGAGGACCCTCCATTTGAGGAGAGTGGGTGCAAAGAATCTGCACCCACTCTCCCCGGGTCACAGCTGCACAGTGCTGAGCAGCAGCCAGCGTCTCTGAACACAGGAAGCTGTCATCTGCTCGGCACATGTGACCGGAGTCTGCAGAGAAGGAGCCGGAGGAGGGGGCCGCGGGGGATCAGCGCTCCGGTATGTATGACACCGGGGGACACCGGCGGACACCAGGGGGGGTAGGGGGGGACCCGGCGGGGCCTGGGGAGCAGGTTTCTGTCGTATGTGTTATGGCACATACGACAGAAACCATAAGAACACTGTAAATGCGGCCGGCGCGCTGCTGTGCTCTCCGATGCGCGCGGCCATCTTGGATTTTCGGGAGGGGGTTGGGGGTCGGGGGGGCACTTTGGGGATACCGAGGGGACCGGAGGGAACCGGGAAAAAGATTTATCTCCCATCTGGCATGTTTGATCATGCCAGATGGGAGATAAATGATTTTTTACCGGCGCGGTCATTTACTATAACTTGATGATCGGTATACGGTGTATACCGGTCATCAGGTGAGCGGGGACCGGAAAAACCGGCCCGAATCATGATCTCCAGGGTCTCAGCTACCCCCGGCAGCTGAGACCCCGGAAATTTTCTGACTCTGGGGGGCGCTAGACCCTTTTTTCCGACCGCCGTTTTAAAACGGCAGAAAGGAATAAGTACCCTTTTTTAGTGCCGTTTTAAAACGTAACGCGGTCGTAATGGGGTTAATATTAGAGTGTGTAGGTACTGTCCCAATTGGGTACACCTTGTCGCGGTGGGATGGCTTTATGCTTTTTTAGATCAAAATAACGTTTACTAAGTATCTTATGTTCATTTATGTGCTTTTTGCTTTTATTTAGTTACAGCAGGGTATATGTTCATATTATTTTCTTCTTTGTTTTTTTTTTAACTCAAATTACCAATACCTAGTTAGATGGTTCAGTGGCAAATTTTTATCAGGCACTTTTTAACAACTTTTACGCAGCATAGTCAATCCACGAAAGCAATTCAACAGTTTTAATAATTTAGAACTGCAGAAAATCATCAACATTTAATTAGTACCCTATCCAGGACTTACGAATTTTTAGAATAGTAATATTAGCAACACTAGTTACCTCATGGGGATCAAAAACCATTACATTGATATTAGTAATAAATATAAAGGCAACCATAGGAACTAAAAATGGCAGTAGACCAAAATACAAATAATAATAAAAGACACTTTAGTCCCGATTGGGTACACCTTGTTGCCGTGGGATGGCTTTATGTTTTTTTGATCAAAATAGTGTTTACTAAATAACCTATGTTCATTTATATGCATTATGCTGTTATTTAGTTACAGCAGAGTATATGTTCATATTATTTTCTTCTTTGTTTTTTTAGGTCTTATTGTCCATGTGAACATGAGCTTACAAGTTACATGCACACCAACTCATACTATGGCTCACTTTTTTGTTTTTTTGTAGTCTCTTGTACTTAGTACAAATAGAATGTGCCCCCCTTCTCTGTGAGCTCGGCATTACATTTCATCTAGTGCTTCCCATGGCTGTGTGTCAAGTTGGGATCCAGCCACTCTCTGCCTGTATTCAGATTGATATCTGTTGACATATGACATATGAGGTTTTAATATTAAAGAGTGTAGGTACTGTCCCGATTGGGTACACCTTCTCGCTTTTTTGACCAAAATACAAAATAGTGCTTACTAAGTACCCTATGTTCATTTATATGCATTATGCTTTTATTTACTTACAGCAGGGTATATGTTCATATTATTTTCTTCTTTGTTTTTTTATGTCTTATGGCCCGTGTGAACATGAGCTTACAAGTTACATGTACACCAACTCATACTCTGGCACACTTTCTTGTTTTACTGGTAATTTGAGTGCCTGCTAAAAAGTTGCTGGTGAACCATCTAACTAGGTATTGGTACTTCTTTGGGCCATCCCAATATTGCCATCTTAGTCAAGAAATATAGAAATTTACTTTTGTGTCAGGTGTCTGAAAGGTGTGGGCCTAGGGTTGCAAAACATCTGTTCCAAACATGAGTGGTAAATCATGAGGTTGTGGTGGAAGGGGGGATAAGCGGGGTGTTCGAGATGTACGTGGGGGACGTTGTTGGTCACCTGGCCTTTTAATGATATTATTAATAGTCATATTTTAATTGGGATTTTTCACTTCAATGGTTTAATTTTTGTACACCCTTTAATATTGGCTGCAGCCTTGCGGTTTTGCGTATGTGGGCGACGTTCTAATGTTAGTAAAAGCTCTACTGAACAAACACCAGCTTTTCCTATCCTAAGAGAACTGAGAACAACTTTCGTTACTGGTGGGGCTATTCCACTCCATTTCTTTGGCAGCCGCATATCGCTTCAACTTATAAATGAGGGCCAGAACTAGAATGTGCTAGAGTGGATGGCAAGTGCTGCATCAAGTGGCCTCTCCTCCTCTTCCTGCACCTTAACATCACACACAGTTCATTCCTCATAGGTGCCACCCTAATTACACTTGCTCCCCCCATTCACAACTCTCCAATCAGCAAACTGACTGTAGGGAACCACACATGGGTGAGTCTGGAGAGCTGTTCACACATTCTATCCTATGGGCATCACAGGTGTGATCCAGAGTTTCACAGACTGAAGAGAATGAAAGCATCTGCACTGATGCCCAAAATCTTTGTGAGTTGGATCCGGACCCGGACAAAGTAGGGTCCGAACAGAATCCAGACCTTCATAAACAGGCATTAACCCCAGGGGTGGACGTGATGATAATGATGAGACTCAGATACCTGAGGCAAAAGCATACTGTACTGTGATTGTCAGGTTAGGAAGAGGAGGAGGGTGACTGTCAGGGTGGAGTGAGAAAAAAGAGAGGATGACAATGAAGTTGTAGATTCCAGTTGGTGTGAATCCAAGGTATGCAGCTGAGTAGCTCAGAAGAAGAGATGGAGGAGAAAGATGAGGTGCTTTTCCAGACATGAAGTGATGAAATCAGGACAACCACTACATCTTCAGCCACAACTTTGGCTGTGTCCAGCAGTGGTGGCAGGTCTACATTTCATATGGGCGGCAAGGGTTGCCTAGTCTGAGCAATGCCGAACACTCAACATTCTATCAACCACATCTGATGCTTCTTCCTCCTCCATCAATGTCGAAACTGTTCTCACCCAGGTCTCTGACCCCAGAACCTCCTCTTGTTTATCGGCTATAGTCAGGGTGAGTAAGAGCCTGTCAGTTGTAATGGAAGTGGAAATGCCTGTGGATTTTGACCAAGGTCGCAGGTCGAGCACACCACATGTTTTGCAATCCATTATAACATGTCTGCCTGCACCTCCCTCACAGTACAGGAGTTTGTCGTGTACAACCTACTCCACCCTCTCTCAGCACAGCAGCCAGCCTTCTATCTTGCAGTTCTAGTCATGAAAAAGATTACTTCTTCCTTCACATACCAAAGCAAAGAGCTTGAGCTTCACCATAGCCACGGAAATTCTGCCTTTCTGCCCAATGGATACAGAGGGTTTCCAAAAGGTAAGGCCATGGAAGTCCCCCAGTAGCCATTGCCCAGTCGCCATTACTTCTCTAATTTAGCTGAGCCTGCGACACACCATCATGTCACAGACAACATTACTTTTACTCTGTGCTCCCCAGGGTGCATTTCATTACTGACACCTGGACAAGCAAGCATGGCCAGGGGCATTACATCTCAGAGACTTGGTACTGGGTTACTCTGGTGGCTGCGGGGACAGGCGGGGAAGGGGCTGCTTCCCAAATATTTAAATACCCAAGGCTTATAGGACAAACCTCTGGATCTACCATTTCCTCCTCTGCTTCTGCTTCCTCCACCTCCTCTAGGGCCTTCACCTGTGCCCTCAACCTTTCCCTTAATGTAACATGCATTCCAACAGTGCAGAGAGTCCATACAGTGCAGCCAAGGCTCAATGAAATCAGGCAGTGTTAAAATTAACTTGTATTGGAGAGCACAGTCACACAGTTGCAGAGTTGTGGACCACTATCCAGGCTGAGTTTGATCAATTACTGTCTCCACCAAACATGGAGCTAGGGGAAGGCTGTGTGTGATAGCGGCACTAACCTGTTGGCGGCCCTACATCTGGGCGACATCACACATGGGCCTTGCATGGCTGATGTCCTCAACCTGGTTGAACAGCAATTTCTAGGCCAGTATTCCGCATAGATGTGCTGCTGCATTAGGCACAGTCGATATGTGCTCCCTTCACCGTTCGCACCCCACGGCTAATCGACTTGCATTGTGACAATTGTCTTTCTGCTTACTGGTTAACTGGTTTATATGGAATGTGCCAACACTGTGAAATTCCCCTCTGCACATGTTGCAGCAACTGTGGCAGCAGCATTGAGCCCTGGTGCACTGTCATGACGCATAGCCTTGTACAAAGCAGACTAGATGCGGGGCATATCACTATTGTGGAGTCAGCATAGATGAAAGACCTCAGCACTCTCCTGCACAGTTTCTAAATGGCTACAAGGATGGTTAGCGCTGACGATGCCGTCATCAGCATCACTATTCTGGTCATCTACATGTTGGTTTCATCCACCTCTTAATTTCAAAAATGGAAATGCTGGTACACATGCTGAGTGTTGATTGAACCATACTTGACTGCTGTGAAAAGACACTTTGAGGCAATGGGGGGAAATTGATGCCACTTTTCTGCTGTCTGCCTTAAATTTTTAAATGTCAAGACTCCAAGATGGGTCTCAAAGTTGTGTATTGTCTGTACTGGCAAGGGTGTGGGAGCAACAGGCCTAATCCTGTCCCTCATTCACCTCTTGATTCTAAAAATGGAAAAACCCGGCCACATCCTGTGTGTTGCATGTACCATACCTGACTGCTGTGAAAAGACATCATGGTTGAATGGAGGTGGGGGTGGCAATTGATGTCACTGTCTGTTATCTGCCTGAAATGTTTTAAGTTGTGAAGACTCCAAGATGGATCTCCAAGTTGTTCTCATCTGTACTGGTAGGGGTCTGAGAGCACCATCCCTACACTTTTCTGTCATCCACCTCAATATTTCTTATGTCAATAGTTTAGGAAGCTAATGGCTATGCCACAACAGTTTGGCTCCATTGTGATACATATTTTTCCTATGTTGGAAGCTTTTTGACCCCCCTAATGGTGTTTTATCTGCCTTAGGTTTTGCCTCCTATTCAAACTAATGGGGTTCGAAAATGTTCCACAAACCATTCTGCAAACATTGGGAAGTTCGTCACAGATCGTAAACCAAAATTTTAAAGGTTCGTTCATCTCTAATTGTTACAGTATTGGGACAAGGATGGCGACATTACTACAGGATGGGGAAAAGGATGGGCACATTACTACAGGATCAGAACCAGGATGGGGACATTACTACAAGAGGAGGATAAGGATGAGTATACTACTACAAGATCAGGACCAAGACGGGCACACCCATCCCTCATAGACTGTGAGCCCTCACAGGCAGGGACCTCTGTCGTCCTGTACCTGTCTGTGCCTTATATTTTTATGATTATTGTACCTGTCCCTATTTTGTATACCCCTTTCACATGTAAAGCGTCATGGAATAAATGGCGCTATAATAACAATAATAATAATAATAATAATAATAAAAAATTTGGGTTAAAGCAACATTTTTGAGGTTAAAAATCTATTTTTTCATTTTCATGGCTCAACGTTATAAAATTCTGTGGAGCACCAAGGGGTTCAAGGTGCTCTAGAAACAACTAGATAAATTCTTTGAAGGGTCTAGTTTCCAAAATGGGGTCCCTTGTTGGGAAGCTCTACTGTTTAGGCACCTCAGGGGCATTGCCAATCTGACATGGCACCAGCAAACCATTCCAACTTAATCTGATCACAAATATGGCAATTCTTCCCTTCTTCACTTTGTACTGTGCCTCGAAAGCAGTTATTAACCATAAATGGATTGCTGCTATATTCAGAAGACATTGAACAACAATTTTTATGGTCCACTATGTTCTGTGACCCTTGTGAAAATGAAAACTTTGATGTTAAAACTAGAGATGAGCGAACCTCTAGAGGCTCGAGTTCAGTTTGGTTCGTCGAACGTAGGCCATGTTCGAGTTCGGTTCGGCGAGCCGTTCGACGAAGCTCTCGAACCCCATTGAACGCAATGGGAGGCAATCACAAACATATAAAAACACATTATAAATGTACACATACAGTTAATAAACATTGCCATAACACTTAGCTGTCCCCGTGATGCGTCCTGCACTCTGTCTCCCGCCCCTTTTCCTTCCTTTAATCGCTGTGTCCTCCCGGTAACCAGCACCAGCATAGGACCAATCGTGACGTCAAAATAGCCATGTGACCAGTCACGTATCTATTATCTCATTGGCTACAGACTGGTCACATGTCTTTGACGTCATGCTAGGACCTGTCAGTACATCTCTCTAGTACGCGGTGATCGTTTGTGTATCTCTGTGTACCGGCGACATGCTCTGGCACACAGTCGACTCCCCGTTCTGCTTCCCCCGTTCCGTTATTCACCAGCTGCCACAGCCGGTCAATAATGTAGATCACCATTGCTATAGGAACGTGCCTGTCAGCGGTAACGTCACCACTTACAGGCAGCATTACAGGAAGCAGCTTCCGGTCACTCACGGAGTGAAAAAACTGCCACGGGAACAGCAGCGTGTTCCTCCCATGCAGCGCTGCTGATGTAGCAGAGCTGCATGGGTTGAAGGAGAAAGAAGACAGAAGAGCAGGATCGTGGAGGGCTGACAGGGAGTAATAAACATGGAGTCTCTAAGTGTGTCTGTGCATTTATTTCTATTAAAGTATTTTTTCTCTGTGTGGTGTCTTTTTTTTTTAACCCTTTATTGGGGATTCTTAATGGCTGGGTCAAACTTGCCAGACATTAAGAATCTCTGACTTAATACTAGCTAGTAAAACAAAGCTAGTATTAACTCATAATTACCCAGCAAGCCACCCAGCTCCAGGGCTGTTGGAAGAGTTGGATACAGCACCAGATGATGGCGCTTCTATGAAAGCGCCATTTTCTGGGGCGGCTGCGGATTGCAAATCGCAGCAGAGGGGCCCAGAAAGCTCGGGCTAACCTGTGCTGCGGATTCCAATCCCCAGCTGCCTAGTTATACCTGGCTGGACACAAAAATGGCACGAAGCTCATGTCGATTTTTTTTAAATTATTTCATGAAATTCATGAAAACCAGACGGGTGCAAATAGGTAGCTGGGGGTTGGGGGCAGCCATACCTGTCTGCTGTACCTGGCGAGCATACTAAAATATGACGAAGCCCACATCATTTGTTTGGTGGGCAAAAAACTCCTGCATACAGTCCTGGATGAAGTATGTAGTATGTAAGTAAAAATATAGGGAAGCCTATTTTTTAAAATTATTTCACTTATTACATGAAATAATTAAAAAACAAATGACGTGGGCTTCGCCATATTTTTGTATGCTAGCCAGGTACAGCAGGCACCTACGGGCTGCCCCCAACCTCCAGCTGCCTATTTGTATCCGGCTGGGAACCAAAAATATAGGGAAGCCCTTTTGTTTATTAATTATTTCATGAATTTCATGAAATAATTAAAAAACAAATGACGTGGGCTTCACCATATTTTTGTGTCCAGCCAGGTACAACTAGGCAGCTGGGGATTTGAATCCACAGCACAGGTTGGCCTGAGCTTTCTGGGCCCCTCTGCTGCGAATTGCAGCCCGCAGCCTCTCCAGAAAAGGGCGCTTTCATAGAAGCGCCATCTTCTGGCGCTGTATCCAACTCTTCCAGCTGCCCTGGTGACGGGTGGCTAGCTGGGTAATAATGGGGTTGGGACTAGCTGTATATTATCAACTGGCCCTAAGCCCGAAATTCATGGTGTCCCGCCAATATTAGACATGGCTACCATGAATTTCTAAGACCGATGAAAAAAAACATAACACAAAGAAAAATATTTTTATTATAAATAAAACACAACACAATTAGTGACTCCATCTTTCTTGAAATAAAAAAAAACCTCCACAGTAATCCTGGGTCAAGGGTCCCGTGCCGTCCAATCCGGATCCAGTATCATCTGATCGGTTTGCTGGAAGGCAAAGCGATCAGATGATGTGTCAGGTTCAAGGGCCTGAATCACATGACACAGCAGCTGATTGTATAAACGGCTTTTATACAATCAGCTGATGCATCAGGGCAAAAAAAAACCCAAAACTACACACTTGAGTGCAGACTCCTTTCCGACGGCATCAGCTGATAGTTTAGCCGGCCGGGTGGTAAAAAGCCGGCCTCACCGCTCGACTTATAGTGTCAGCTAATTACGTCAGGTGACCGCATCAGCTGATCATCGCCAGGTCTGAGAAAGAGAGAGAGAGAGAAAGAAGAGAGAGAAAGAGAGAAAGAAGAGAGAAAAAGATAGAAAGAAGAGAGAGAAAGAAGAGAGAGAGAGAAAGAGAGAAAGAAGAGAGAGAGAAAGAGAGAAAGAGAGAAAGAAGAGAGAGAGAAAGAGAGAAAGAAGAGAGAGAGACAAAGGGAGAAAGAAGAGAGAGAGAGAAGAGAGAGAAAGGAGAGAAAGAAAGTAGAGAGAGAAAGGAGAGAAAGAGAGAGAGAAAGAAAGGAGAGAGAGAAAGGAGAGAGAGAGAAAGAGAGAGAGAAAGAAAGGAGAGAGAGAAAGGAGAGAGAGAAAGGAGAGAGAGAGAGAAAGGAGAGAGAAAGGAGAGAAAGAAAGGAGAGAGAGGAAGGAGAGAAAGAAAGGAGAGAGAGAGAAAGGAGAGAAAGATATTAGAGAGAGAAAAGAGAGAAAGAGAGAGAGAAAGGAGAGAGAGAAAGAGAGAGAAAGAAAGGAGAGAGAGAAAGGAGATAGAGAGAAAGGAAAGAGAGAGAGAAAGGAGAGAGAGAGAAAGTAGAGAAAGAAAGGAGAGAGAAAGGAGAGAAAGAAAGGAGAGAGAAAGGAGAGAGAGAAAGGAGAGAGAGAGAGAAAGAAAGGAGAGAGAGAAAGAAAGGAGAGAGAGAAAGGAGAGAGAGAGAGCTCACAGCTGATGTCCAGCTCCTCCCCTCAGTGCATAATTCAATTATAATTATAAATAAATTATAAATATATTATAAATATAATTTAAAATTGGAAAAAAAAATCTTTACTGGGACTAAGAGCTCACGACATTATGCTTCTTATGCGAGCACTCTATCCACTCAGCTACTGGTTCTAATGATAAAGATATGCTGTAATTTGGTAATCTTGAAGTCTGCAATGCTGAAGTCTCTGCTGAACGCGCGATTCACTTGATTGCTATGTGGAGCTGATCAGAGCACTAGTGTTCTGTAGCAGAGCTGACAGTGCCGTGTGGATTATTGCTGTGCGGCTTTATCCTGGCTGGTATGAAATATGGGGGAAGCGCATTTTTTTAATTTATTTATTTATTTATTTTACTGCACAATATAATTAAAAATTATAACTAGAACTCACGACCTAATGGTTCATAGGGGAGCTTTCTATCCACTGAGCTGTTGCCTCTATTGATAAAGATAGGCAGATTTTGTAATCTTGAAACCTGCAGTGCTAACTAAACTCTCTGCTGACAACGCGATTCACTTCATTGGTATGTGGACCTAATACAGCGCGATGGTGTTCTACGGTGCTGCTACATCCTCAGGGAGCAGAGCTGACAGTGTCGTGTGGATTATGTCGCACATGGAGGGGTATTTGGTGATTAATAAAGGGGTGAAACAGGGTGTTTTTTTTGTCTTTTATTCCAAATAAAGGATTTTTCGTGGTGTATTTATTTACTTTCACTTTCAGGTTGATCATAGAAGGTGTCTCAGGGAGACACCTGGCATGATCAACCCCGTTATTACCCCGATTGCCACCGCACCAGCGCAATTCGGGATGAGCTGCGTAGAGTCCGGGACTGTTGCATCTAATGAATGCGGCTATTCCGGCCGGCTGCTGGGTGATATTGTTAGGCTGGAGGGCTCCCTATACCGTGGCACTCCCCATCCTGACAATATCAGCCTCCAGCTGTGCGGCTTTATCCTGGCTGGTATGAAATATGGGGGAACCGCATTTTTTTTTTTTTTAATTATTTATTTATTTATTTTACTGCACGATATAGACCCGCCCGTGGCTGTGATTGGTTGCAGTGAGACAGCTGTCACTCAGCTTGGGGACGTGTCTGACTGCAACCAATCATAGGCACCAGTGGGTGGGGAAAGCACGGAATAACTATTTGACTAATGAAGCGGCAGCCATTTTCTAAGGAGGAAAAGACACCGCAGATTTGTGACAGATGTGGAGCGAGACGCCCATGATCGGTGAGTAGGAAAGGTAGAGGGATTGTGCTGGGAACGCAGGACGCATGCAGACAGCAACATGTGCACATAGCCTTACTGTGAAAAGCCACGTTTATGGTGATCGAACGTAACTCGAACTGTCGACCTTTTAGCAAAAAGCTCGAGTTCGAGTTCGATCTCAAGCCCCCCCCCCAAAATCACTCGAACATGAAATTGGCGAACCTCGAACCTCGCTCATCTCTAGTTAAAACAACATTTTTGTGGTAGTAATGTATTTTTTCATTTTCATAGCTCAACATTCCATTAAGCAACAAGGGATTCAAGGTGCTCACCAACTATCTAGATTAGTTCCTTTAGGGGTCTAGTTTCCAAATTTATTGGGGAAAAACAACATCTACTCAAATTAGTATGTGTTGCAAAGTGTGCACAGTACCAACATTCCAAACTGTACTATTGAAAAATGAGATTTTTGGCAAAAAATTGCAATTTTTCGAGCTACCCCGCCACATCATGGCAAATCTCTTTGGGGAGTCCTACACTAAAATATTTTTTATTTAAAGTGTGCCATGCGGCCTCACATATGCAAAAATTGAAGTGCACAGCATGTACCTGGTGCTTTTCAGTCCTGTCTCCATGACTGATTCATGGTTGTGGGCGGGACAGGCCCAAGCACATGCTGTTTGGAATAAATAGCCTGTGGACAGGACTAGATGGCCATGGGTGAACAGTCACTAATCGCCAAAAATCAGGACAGATGGAAAAGTAAAATTGAGGTGCACTGCAAGATGGGGACCAACCAAAAACCTATATAACAATGAAAAACAACAAAAAACAACCTCTACTCAAATTAATTTGTGTTGCAAAGTGTGCACAGTACTAACATTCCAAACTGTACTATTGAAAAATGAGATTTTTGGCAAAAAAATTGCAATTTTTTGAGCTACTAGTGATTTGGCTATTTATTCCAAACAGCATGTGCTTGGGCCTGTCCTGCCCACAACCATGAATCAGTCATGGAGACGGGACTGAAAAGCACCAGGTACGTGCTGTGCAGTTCTATTTTTGCATATGTGAGGCCACATGACACACTTTAAATAAAAATATTTTAGTGTAGGACTGCCCCAAAGAGATTTGCTGTGACGTGGCGGGGTAGCTCGAAAAATTTCAATTTTTTGCCAAAAATCTAATTTTTCAATAGTACAGCTTGGAATGTTGGTACTGTGCACACTTTGCAACACATTAATTTGAGTAGAGGTTGATTTTTTGTTGTTTTTCATTGTTATATAGGTTTTTCATTTATTGCGGAACTCTACTGTTTAGGGACCTCAGGGACTCTCCATAAGCAACATGGCGTCTGCTAACGATTCCAGACAATTTTGCAGTTGAATGGCGATCCTTCCCTTCTGAGCCCTTGCATTTGCCCAAACAGTTGATTTCCACCATATATGAGGTATCAGCGTACTCAGAAGAAATTGCACAATAAATTGTATGGTGCATTTTTTTCCTGTTACCCTTGTGAAAAAAAAACTATCTGGTTGAAGTAACAATTTTATGGTAAATATATTTTATTTTCACGGCTCAACATTATAAAATTCTGTGAAACACCCAAGGGTTCAAGGTGCTCAAAAGACATCTAGATAAATTCCTTGAGGGGTCTAGTTTCCAAAATGATGTGGAGGAGCTTCACTGCTTATGCCGATCAATGATTCTAGCTAATTTTGCATTCAAAAATACAAATGGCGCTTCTTCCCTTCTGAGCCCTACTGTCCTCTCAAACAGTAGATTTACACCACAGTTGAGGTATCAGCGTACAAACAAACAATTGTATGGTGCATCTTCTTTGGTTGACCTTGTGAAAGTGCAAAATTTTATGGCTAAAGTAACATTTTTTGTGGGAAAAAGTGACATTTTAAATGTTTCCTTCCATATTGTTTTATTTTTTGTGAAGCACCTAAAGGGTTAATAAACTCCTTGGATTTGATTTTGAGTAGTCTGAGGAGTGCAGTATTAGAATGGTGTCACTTTTGGGTATTTTCTGTTACCTAGGCCTCTCAATGTGTGGTCCCTAAAAAAATGGTTTTCTAAATTTTGCTGGAAAATTAGGAATCGCTGATAAAATTTAAACTCTTCTAAGTTCTTTAAAAAATTGTTCCAAAAATTGTGTTGATGTAAAGTAGATTTGAGGGAAATGTTATTTAATAACTATTTTGTCTGATGCAACTCTCGGATTCAGGCCTGTTTCACACATCAGTTAAAAACATTGAATTTTTCACTGACGTTAAAAATGCATATGTCCCTCCGTGTGCTGTGATTCACGGCACACGTGGGTTGTCCATGTGCAATTCATGATCCGTGTCTGTCATTCGTGATTGCACATGGAGATAAATTGACCTGTCCCCGCTTCTGCTGTCCGTGGCGCTGAACTCTTCGGCTCTGCTGTGTTTCCGCCCCCGCTGCAGCTACTTCCGGGTCGGCTGCTCCTACATACATGAATATGCATGCCAGTAATTAGCCAGCTCTGAAGCAGCAGAATGCAGAGGCCGGAGACAAGCTGCGCTGCAGAAGGTGAGTAAAAAATGCTTTTTATTTTCAATGTACAGTACAAACCAAAAGTTTGGACACACCTTTTCATCACTAGAACAACTATTAAGAGGAGACTTTGTGCAGCAGGCCTTCATGGTAAAATAGCTGCTAGGAAACCACTGCTAACGACAGGCAACAAGCAGAAGAGACTTGTTTGGGCTAAAGAACACAAGGAATGGACATTAGACCAGTGGAAATCTGTGCTTTAGTCTGATGAGTCCAAATTTGTGATCTTTGGATCCAACCACCGCGTCTTTTGTAGAAAAGGTGATCGGATGGACTCTACATGCCTGATTCCCACCGTGAAGCATGGAGGAGGAGGTGTGATGGTGTGGGGGTACTTTGCTGCTGCCACTGTTGGGGATTTATTCAAAAATTGAAGGCATACAGACCTAGCATGTCTACCACAGCATCTTGCAGCGGTGTGCTATGCCATCCGGTTTGTGTTTAGTTGGACCATAATTTATTTATCAACAGGACATTGACCCCAAACACACCTCCAGGCTGTGTAAGGGCTATTTGAATAAGAAGGAGAGTGATGGGGTGCTACACCAGATAACCTGGTCTCCACAGTCACCAGACCTGAACCCAATCCAGATGGTTTGGGGTGAGCTGGACCGCAGAATGAAGGCAAAAGGGCCAACAAGTGCTAAGCATCTCTGGGAACTCCTTCAAGACTGTTGGAAAACCATTTCTGGTGACTACCTCTTGAAGCTCATCAAGAGAATGCCAAGAGTGTGCAAAGTAGTAATCAAAGCAAAAGGTGGCTACTTTGAAGAACCTAGAATATAAGACATATTTTCAGTTGTTTCAAACTTTTTTATTATTTCATTCCACATGTTTTAATTCATAGTTTTGATGCCTTCAATGTGAATCTATCTACAATTTTTAGAGTTATGAAAATAAAGAAAACTCTTTGAATGAGGAGGTGTGTCCAAACTTTTGGTCTGTACTGTACATGTTTTTCTGGTACGTGTTTCATGTATCGTGTACGCCACATGGAGACACGATCAGTGAAAAATCAGTGATGTGCGCTCAGATCCATTGATTTTAATGGGTCTGCATATGTCTGTGATTCTTGTACGTATAAAAACTAGCACATACATACCAGAATCACTGATGTGTGAAAGAGGCCTTAAGGACATAAATATTCAAAGTTTGAAAATTGAGAAATTTTCACCAAATTTCCGATTTTTTCACAAATAAATGCAAAAAATATCAGCCTAAATTTACTCCTAACAAGAAGTTCAATATGTCATTAAAAACATTCTCAGAATCACTGGGATCAGTTGAAGCATTCCAGAGTTATAACATCATAAAGTGACTCTGGTCATAATTGAAAAAAATGGCCTAGTCATGAAGGTGTTTCCAGGCTGTGAGGTGAAGGGGGTAAAGTGATAATTTATTGCATCTTTGTTTAGCAAAGTGCTAAGCTCTTGATGCTACCCAAACAGCAATAATTTTTAAACCAATGCATGAAAATGATAAGGCTTCTTCCTTTTGCACCAGTTGTATAAATGCAGAAGGTAGGCAGGCATCTGATCCCAAAATGGAATTATTTTCGGACCTTTTATACAGTATAAGCCTAAAATGTCTGAAACTGCTGTCTGCAGTTAAATACATTTCTGGTTATCATCACTTACCCTTAAGGGGGCTGTACAAGCAGCGATATTGCTAGCAAGCGTACCCGCCCCCGTCATTTGTGCATCACGGGCAAATCGCTGCCAGTGGCGCACAATATCGTTAGGAGCCATCACACGGACTTACCTGCCTAACGGCGTCGCTGTGGCCAGCGAACCGCCTCCTCAATAAGGGGGCGGTTTGTGCGGCATCACAGCGGCGTCACTAAGCAGCCGCCCAATAGAAGCGGAGGGGTGGAGATGAGCGGCCGTAACATCCCGCCCACCTTCTTCCTTCCTCATTGCCGGCGGCCGCAGGTAAACTGTAGTTTGTCATTCCCAAGGTGTCACACGTAGTGATGTGTGCTGCCTCGGGAACGACGAACAACCTGCACGCTCAACAATCAACAATTTTTTTGAAAATGAACGTGTCAACTATGGACGAATTGGTGAATATTTTCCATCGTTAACGGCCGCTAGTTGGTGTCACATGCAACGACGTTGCTAACAATGCCGGATGTGCATCACGGAATTCGTGACCCCGGCGATATATCGTTAGATACGTCATTGCATGTAACGGGGCCTTTAGTTAGACAGTAAATGGACTTTAAAAAGGTTATGTTTTCATTACAGAGCTTAAATAGGCACAAAGGTTGACACCAAGTGGTGTTCAAATATTTTCCATGAAATATATTTGCCACAAATCTAATGACGCGCACATGGGGTCAGAGTTTACTCGTCACTGGGCCGCAGTTCTTCTCCTGGGTCGCCGCAGTGGCCTTGTACAGTTCCGTGACCCTGGCGGTGTCAATAAAGATGGGGATGGGTATGATGGGGGTAGTTATTCCTGATGTCACCTTTGGTGTGTGGCCAATTATTGACCACTGCTGCAGGACTTCTCTCTCTGCTGGGGCAGATGGTGACGCAGCTCGGGTGTTGCAGCTCTCCACAGGTAAAGCTAGGACCCAGCCAAGTCCCAGTGGAAGAGCTCCCGTGTTATGTGTTGGATGAGTGTGTTTGGTGGTGGTTACCGGTGACAATCTCCTCCGTATCCGAGATGAATACTGCACCTCAAAGGAGGTGCACTACTCTGTGGCGCCTGAAGCCGCAGTGGCACCACACTAATTTATTCAGGAAATTTGTCAGTGAGCAAATGCAAATGATCAGCTCATTTCTACAATATGGACATTACTCCCCCAGAGTCTTAAAACCCAAACAGTCTTCCAGATTGCCTTCATTATAATCCACCTCTTCACAGCTGACATGGTCCCCCTCCACCTCTATACACCAGTATTGTTGACTTGTTTGTGGTATGTCTGCCCTTGGCCTAAACATAGCATTGAAGATCATATTTATGGAGCAGAGAAGAAGTTTTTGGCAGGTTCCTAAGTAAAATTTTGCTTAAAATTAAATGAATAGTATGGAAATTCAAGCATATGTGGCGCCCTGGACAAGCCAGGTCGTCACAGGTACTACACCAACACACCCTACACCCCGGCTAGGCACACCTAAGTCAAACACAAATCCTTGTTGCCTTCCTCCAGGGGCTGATGTCCACACCAGGGGGTGGGCCAGGTGGTTGGTCCCGCCCACCGAGGAGTTCACAGTCCTGGAGGCGAGAAAAGAGAGCAGATGAAGTTTGGAAAGGGAAGTGGTAGTAGAGGAGACTGACCGTGTCCGGGTGTGTGGCCCGGACATACAGAAAGGTTGGCAGAAGGTGGTGACCGTCTGCAGGAGAGGCTGATTGGAGTGAACCATACGGATCAGGGACGGGCAGTAGCCCGACGGTACCGGATCGGGGAGTGAAGAGAAGCCAGCACCATTCGGCAGGGCCTACGGACCCCGACCAGGCTAGGAGTCGCCGTAAAACCGGTCAAATCCGTTAGCGAAGGGAACCTCCGAGGTTTCCCAGCAGCCAAGACCCGATTGAAGGCAACAGCTCACACCATAGAGGGAAACACAGTCACCGCCAAGGCTACAGTTCCAGGGCCAGAGCCTGCGGGCAAAAGGGGCTCCCTCAGCATCCATCCAAGCTGGGAAGCGGGTTACCGGTGGGAAGCCATTGGAACCGTAAACACAACACAGATGGAGGCAAAGGCAGTCACCATAAACCTACCGAGAGGAGAACTACCGCGGCCGCCTGTGGGACCCGTCCATCCAGCCGTTTGTTTGACCAGAGACTCTGTGTGAATTACTGGCTGAGTGAGTACCACCGTGCCGTGCGGCACAGCGCTGCCCCCGCGACCTTGCACCTCACCAGGCCCCGTAACCCGCCTGCCATCCCTAAAACCCTCACTGGGGACCCGGGACAACCAACCCCCTACCCGCGGAGGGGAGAACCAACATCCAAGCTGCTCCCTGTCATCGCTCCCGGGATCCCTGTCCAGAGCAGCGGTGGTGTCACAACTTCACCACAACCGTGGGTGGCGTCACGGACAATATCCCCAAAACCGCACACCAATCCCCCCATTCACTCACGGGCGAGCAACGCCGCTCGAGACCCCGGGATCCGGCCCACCACTCGAGCCACCACCGAGCAGCAGCAGCAGCCGGACCCGAGCAGTGGGTGAGCGCAGCGTCCCCTCCTCCGCCCGCGACAACTTGGCGTCACGAACAGGATCTTACCGCTCTGCCATCTGGTAGAGGTGCGACTTGTGACCGCCAGAGGTGGCCAGCTGAAAATTTGGTGAAGCCGCCATTTTTGGCACGAAAAGTCCCCACTCGAGCGTCTTCCCGAGTAGTGGAGGTGCGAAAACTGAAACCCCGCCCCGATATAGGAGGAGCCGGAAAAAGACTAAGGGGGACGGATGGCGTCTGGCCGCATGTAGCCCGTGGCTATAAAAGCAGGGACACCAGGACCCTGTGGCCATCTTTTTTGTTCCTGGAAGAGACCCCCGCAGCAATGTACCAGCCGTCCCACAGCACTGTAGCCCCTGCGCCTGGAACTGCGGCGTGGGTGGAGGTCTGGACCGCTCAGCTGCAACAATGGCTGCAGATCAGAGTGCAACTCCTCTTGGAGGAGTGGGAGGCCGACATGGCGGAGGTGGTGGCGGCCATATGGAGACACGAGGTGGAGGGAGTTTTGGAAGAGAGGGTAAGTGACCCACGCCCCTGTACCCCTAGTGGGTCGGTCATCGTGGCTGAGGGGCCTGGTCTAAACCCGCTCGCCCTGCTACCCCCGCTACCCGTGTTGGCTGCTGCAGCCCCGCCACTAGGCCCGCTACCACCACCACCGGTAGCGGTACCCCGCCAATCTGCCGAGGCAGACCAACCTGCAGCCGGGGCCCGTGACCGCCCGGAACTGCTCCCGTGGAAGGTGCCGAAGTCCGAGGCTGTCGGAAGAGAGATACCGGAGGCACCTTTGGAAACTTCCCCCGAACCGGTGCCGATCGACCGCTCCGTGCAGGAGGTCCAGTGGGAGACGACCCCTGTGCCCATCCCCAACGCCTCGGCTGAGGCCGCGCCGGGTTGCTGCTGCAGGGCAGCACCTCAGGCCATGACACCGTGGGACCTTCCCCCCAGAATGCCAGTCCTGGGCAGCGTGAAGGAGGTCTCGCGGGGCCAGACCCATGCGTTGGGGCCCGCAGTAGCCCCTTATTGGGACAGAGGACAGACCCCGCTGGGCCAGGAGATTGCGGAGAGGGAGCGAAGGAAGGCGGAGCTGGTAGCCCGTACGATAAAGGAAAAAGAAAGCCTCCGCCAGGCCACCTTCCGGGTATGGGGCCCGCTCTATGAAGGAAAAGTGAGGAGGTTTGACGTCCGTCGGGGATATGGGTTCATATACGAGCAGGGCCTGGAGGCCGAAATCTTCGTGGCCCGTCGGGACGTCAATGCCCACCTACCCGAGGACCATCCAGGCCACAACCTGATGCCGGGAGACCTGGTCCAATACACCAGGCACTGTGAGGAGAGGGGTTGGTTTGCGCTGGATGTGAAGCTGAGGGGCAGTCAAGAGGCCCGAGTATCCGCCCAGCCCCCTCCCCTGGCCGACACCGTGGATCTGGAGTAAGTCAGCGGTCCACCACTGTTAGGAGTTGCCCCCGCTGGGACCACCTGTACAAGTTTGAAAGTTTGAATGATCAGAGCAAATCAACCGAAGAAGTTTACCTGATTGAACTGTGATTAAACCGGCCGTTGCCGGCAACTGTTGTCTCCGTAGGGACTGTCTGCAAACCGTTGCATAAGAAACTGCTTACGGACAAGCCCGAGAACTTGCAGGGCAACCACAAACTTAGTGGCATGTAAATAAAAAAATGTTTTTGGCTTGAAACCGTTACCGCCTCCGGAGAGGCTGATTTGGGAGGATGGGCCTGGAGGAAAGGGATGGCCCAGGCCCGCCACTACCGTAACCAGTGGCAATCCTCCGGGGGGTTTAGGGGTCCCCTTGGACGCGGGTCCCCTGAAAGAGACAGAGACCGCTCGGGCAACTTGGTGCTGAACTGGGGTCAAGGGGTGCTGCCTGTTTCTTAGGGGCAGCATCAGGGCCAGGTTGTTTGGGTGGGAGAAGAATGGAAGCCGTACCGTTGAAAATGTTATGATGTTTTTATATGTGATTTTACCATTTCACTCTTTTTCAGTTGTGAAAATAAAACCGGTGATTGACGGGCAGCCCGCGGACGGTCTGCATTTTACTAAGGTAGAATGTGGCGCCCTGGACAAGCCAGTTTGTCACAGGTACTACACCAACACACCCTACACCCCGGCTAGGCACACCTAAATCAAACACAAATCCTTGTTGCCTTCCTCCAGGGGCTGATGTCCACACCAGTGCGTGGGCCAGGCGGTTGGTCCCGCCCACCGAGGAGTTCACAGTCCTGGAGGCGGGAAAAGAGAGCAGATGAAGTTTGGAGAGGGAAGTGGTAGTAGAGGAGACTGACCGTGTCCGAGTGTGTGGCCCGGACATACAGAAAGGTTGGCAGACGGTGGTGACCGTCTGCAGGAGAGGCTGATTGGAGTGAACCGTACGGACAGGGGACGGGCGGTGGCCCACCAGTACCGGATCGGGGAGTGAAGAGAAGCCAGCACCATTCGGCAGGGCCTACGGACCCCGACCAGGCTAGGAGTCGCCGTAAAACCGGTCGAATCCGTTAGCGAAGGGAACCTCCAGGGTTTCCCAGCAGCCAAGACCCGATTAAAGGCAACAGCTCACACCATAGAGGGAAACACAGTCACCGCCAAGGCTACAGTTCCAGGGCCAGAGCAAAAGGGGCTCCCTCAGCATCCATCTAAGCTGGGGAGCAGGTTACCGGTGGGAAGCCATTGGAACCGTAAACACAACACAGGTGCAGGGAAAGGCAGTCACCATCAACCTACCGGGAGGAGAACAACCGCGGCCGCCTGTGGGACCCGTCCATCCAGCCGTTTGTTTGACCAGAGACTCTGTGTGAATTACTGGCTGAGTGAGTACCACCGTGCCGTGCGGCACAGCGCTGCCCCCGCGACCCTGCACCTCACCAGGCCCCGTAACCCGCCTGCCATCCCTAAAACCCTCACCGGGGACCCGGGACAACCAACCCCCTACCCGTGGAGGAGAGAACCAACATCCAAGCTGCTCCCTGTCATCGCTCCCGGGATCCCCGTCCAGAGCAGCGGTGGTGTCACAACTTCACCACAACTCACGGACGATATCCTCCAAACCGCACACCAATCCCCCCTTTCACTCACGGGCGAGGAACGCCGCTCGAGACCCCGGGATCCGGCCCACCACTCGAGCCACCACCGAGCAGCAGCAGCAGCCGGACCCGAGCAGTGGGTGAGCGCAGCGTCCCCTCCTCCGCCCGCGACAACTTGGCGTCACGAACAGGATCTTACCGCTCTGCCATCTGGTAGAGGTGCGACTTGTGACCGCCAGAGGTGGCCGGCTGAAAATTTGGTGAAGCCGCCATTTTTGGCACGAAAAGTCCCCACTCGAGCGTCTTCCCGAGTAGTGGAGGTGCGAAAACTGAAACCCCGCCCCGATATAGGAGGAGCCGGAAAAAGACTAAGGGGGACGGATGGCGTCTGGCCGCATGTAGCCCGTGGCTATAAAAGCAGGGACACCAGGACCCTGCGGCCATCTTTTTTGTTCCTGGAAGAGACCCCCGCAGCAATGTACCAGCCGTCCCACAGCACTGTAGCCCCTGCGCCTGGAACTGCGGCGTGGGTGGAGGTCTGGACCGCTCAGCTGCAACAATGGCTGCAGATCAGAGTGCAACTCCTCTTGGAGGAGTGGGAGGCCGACATGGCGGAGGTGGTGGCGGCCATATGGAGACACGAGGTGGAGGGAGTTTTGGAAGAGAGGGTAAGTGACCCACGCCCCTGTACCCCTAGTGGGTCGGTCATCGTGGCCGAGGGGCCCGGTCTAAACCCGCTCGCCCTGCTACCCCGCTACCCGTGTTGGCTGCTGCAGCCCCGCCACTAGGCCCGCTACCACCACCACCGGTAGCGGTACCCCGCCAATCTGCCGAGGCAGACCAACCTGCAGCCGGGGCCCGTGACCGCCCGGAACTGCTCCCGTGGAATGTGCCGAAGTCCGAGGCTGTCGGAAGAGAGATACCGGAGGCACCTTTGGAAACTTCCCCCGAACCGGTGCCGATCGACCGCTCCGTGCAGGAGGTCCAGTGGGAGACGACCCCTGTGCCCATCCCCAACGCCTCGGCTGAGGCCGCGCCGGGTTGCTGCTGCAGGGCAGCACCTCAGGCCATGACACCGTGGGACCTTCCCCCCAGAATGCCAGTCCTGGGCAGCGTGAAGGAGGTCTCGCGGGGCCAGACCCATGCGTTGGGGCCCGCAGTAGCCCCTTATTGGGACAGAGGACAGACCCCGCTGGGCCAGGAGATTGCGGAGAGGGAGCGAAGGAAGGCGGAGCTGGTAGCCCGTACGATAAAGGAAAAAGAAAGCCTCCGCCAGGCCACCTTCCGGGTATGGGGCCCGCTCTATGAAGGAAAAGTGAGGAGGTTTGACGTCCGTCGGGGATATGGGTTCATATACGAGCAGGGCCTGGAGGCCGAAATCTTCGTGGCCCGTCGGGACGTCAATGCCCACCTACCCGAGGACCATCCAGGCCACAACCTGATGCCGGGAGACCTGGTCCAATACACCAGGCACTGTGGGGAGAGGGGTTGGTTTGCGCTGGATGTGAAGCTGAGGGGCAGTCAAGAGGCCCGAGTATCCACCCAGCCCCCTCCCCTGGCCGACACCGTGGATCTGCAGTAAGTCAGCGGTCCACCACTGTTAGGAGTTGCCCCCGCTGGGACCACCTGTACAAGTTTGAAAGTTTGAATGATCAGAGCAAATCAACCGAAGAAGTTTACCTGATTGAACTGTGATTAAACCGGCCGTTGCCGGCAACTGTTGTCTCCGTAGGGACTGTCTGCAAACCGTTGCATAAGAAACTGCTTACGGACAAGCCCGAGAACTTGCAGGGCAACCACAAACTTAGTGGCATGTAAATAAAAAAATGTTTTTGGCTTGAAACCGTTACCGCCTCCGGAGAGGCTGATTTGGGAGGATGGGCCTGGAGGAAAGGGATGGCCCAGGCCCGCCACTACCGTAACCAGTGGCAATCCTCCGGGGGGTTTAGGGGTCCCCTTGGACGCGGGTCCCCTGAAAGAGACAGAGACCGCTCGGGCAACTTGGTGCTGAACTGGGGTCAAGGGGTGCTGCCTGTTTCTTAGGGGCAGCATCAGGGCCAGGTTGTTTGGGTGGGAGAAGAATGGAAGCCGTACCGTTGAAAATGTTATGATGTTTTTATATGTGATTTTACCATTTCACTCTTTTTCAGTTGTGAAAATAAAACCGGTGATTGACGGGCAGCCCGCGGACGGTCTGCATTTTACTAAGGTAGAATGTGGCGCCCTGGACAAGCCAGTTTGTCACAGGTACTACACCAACACACCCTACACCCCGGCTAGGCACACCTAAATCAAACACAAATCCTTGTTGCCTTCCTCCAGGGGCTGATGTCCACACCAGTGCGTGGGCCAGGCGGTTGGTCCCGCCCACCGAGGAGTTCACAGTCCTGGAGGCGGGAAAAGAGAGCAGATGAAGTTTGGAGAGGGAAGTGGTAGTAGAGGAGACTGACCGTGTCCGAGTGTGTGGCCCGGACATACAGAAAGGTTGGCAGACGGTGGTGACCGTCTGCAGGAGAGGCTGATTGGAGTGAACCGTACGGACAGGGGACGGGCGGTGGCCCACCAGTACCGGATCGGGGAGTGAAGAGAAGCCAGCACCATTCGGCAGGGCCTACGGACCCCGACCAGGCTAGGAGTCGCCGTAAAACCGGTCGAATCCGTTAGTGAAGGGAACCTCCAGGGTTTCCCAGCAGCCAAGACCCGATTAAAGGCAACAGCTCACACCATAGAGGGAAACACAGTCACCGCCAAGGCTACAGTTCCAGGGCCAGAGCAAAAGGGGCTCCCTCAGCATCCATCCAAGCTGGGGAGCAGGTTACCGGTGGGAAGCCATTGGAACCGTAAACACAACACAGGTGCAGGGAAAGGCAGTCACCATCAACCTACCGGGAGGAGAACAACCGCGGCCGCCTGTGGGACCCGTCCATCCAGCCGTTTGTTTGACCAGAGACTCTGTGTGAATTACTGGCTGAGTGAGTACCACCGTGCCGTGCGGCACAGCGCTGCCCCCGCGACCCTGCACCTCACCAGGCCCCGTAACCCGCCTGCCATCCCTAAAACCCTCACCGGGGACCCGGGACAACCAACCCCCTACCCGTGGAGGAGAGAACCAACATCCAAGCTGCTCCCTGTCATCGCTCCCGGGATCCCCGTCCAGAGCAGCGGTGGTGTCACAACTTCACCACAACTCCCGGACGATATCCTCCAAACCGCACACCAATCCCCCCTTTCACTCACGGGCGAAGAATGCCGCTCGAGACCCCGGGATCCGGCCCACCGCTCGAGCCACCACCGAGCAGCAGCAGCAGCCGGACCCGAGCAATGGGTGAGCGCAGTGTCCCCTCCTCCGCCCGCGACAACTTGGCGTCACGAACAGGATCTTACCGCTCTGCCGTCTGGTAGAGGTGCGACTTGTAACCGCCGGAGGTAGCCGGCTGAAAATTTGGAGAAGCCGCCATTTTTGGCGCGAAAAGTCCCCACTCGAGCGTCTTCCCGAGTAGTGGAGGCGTGAAAACTGAAACCCCGCCCCGATAGAGGAGGAACCGGAAAAAGACTAAGGGGGACGGATGGCGACTGGCCGCATGTAGCCCGCGGCTATAAAAGCAGGGACGCCAGGACCCTGCGGCCATCTTTTTTGTTCCTGGAAGAGACCCCCGCAGCAATGTACCAGCCGTCCCACAGCACTGTAGCCCCTGCGCCTGGAACTGCGGCGTGGGTGGAGGTCCGGACCGCTCAGCTGCAACAACGGCTGCAGATCAGAGTGCAACTCCTCTTGGAGGAGTAGGAGGCCGACATGGCGGAGGTGGTGGCGGCCATATGGAGATGCGAGGTGGAGGGAGTTTTGGAAGAGAGGGTAAGTGACCCACGCCCCTGTACCCCTAGTGGGTCGGTCATCGTGGCCGAGGGGCCCGGTCTACACCCGCTCGCCCTGCTACCTCCCCCGCTACCCATGTTGGCTGCTGCTGCCCCGCCACTAGGCCCGCTACCACCACCACCGGTAGCGGTACCCCGCCAATCTGCCCAGGCGGACCGACCTGCAGCCGGGGCCCGTGACTGCCCGGAACTGCTCCCGTGGAAGGTGCCGAAGTCCGAGGCCGTCGGAAGAGAGATACCGGAGGCACCTGTGGAGACTTCCCCTGAACCGGTGCCGATCGACCGCTCCGTGCAGGAGGTCCAGCGGGAGACGACCCCTGTGCCCATCCCCCACGACTCGGCTGAGGCTGCGCTGGGTTGCCGCTGCAGGGCAGCACCTCAGGCCATGACACCGTGGGACCTTCCCCCCAGAATGCCAGTCCTGGGCAGCGTGAAGGAGGTCTCGCGGGGCCAGACCCATGCGTTGGGGCCCGCAGTAGCCCCTTATTGGGACAGAGGACAGACCCCGCTGGGCCAGGAGATTGCGGAGAGGGAGCGAAGGAAGGCGGAGCTGGTAGCCCGTACGATAAAGGAAAAAGAAAGCCTCCGCCAGGCCACGTTCCGGGTATGGGGCCCGCTCTATGAAGGACAAGTGAGGAGGTTTGACGTCCGTCGGGGATATGGGTTCATATACGAGCAGGGCCTGGAGGCCGAAATCTTCGTGGCCCGTCGGGACGTCAATGCCCACCTACCCGAGGACCATCCAGGCCACAACCTGATGCCGGAAGACCTGGTCCAATACACCAGGCACTGTGGGGAGAGGGGTTGGTTTGCGCTGGATGCGAAGCTGAGGGGCAGTCAAGAGGCCCGAGTATCCACCCAGCCCCCTCCCCTGGCCGACACCGTGGATCTGGAGTACGTCAGCGGTCCACCATTGTTAGGAGTTGCCCACGTTGGGACCACCTGTACAAGTTTGAAAGATTGAATGATCAGAGCAAATCAACCGAAGAAGTTTACCTGATTGAACTGTGATTAAACCGGCCGTTGCCGGCAACTGTTGTCCCCGTAGGGACTGTCTGCAATCGTAAGAAACTGCTTACGGACAAGCCCGAGAACTTGCAGGGCAACCACAAACTTAGTTGCATGTAAATAAAAAAATGTTTTTGGCTTGAAACCGTTATCGCCTCCGGAGAGGCTGATTTGGGAGGATGGGCCTGGAGGAAAGGGATGGCCCAGGCCCGCCACTACCGTAACCAGTTGCAATCCTACAGGGGGTTCAGGGGTCCCCTTGGACGCGGGTCCCCTGAAAGAGACAGAGCCCGCTCGGGCAACTTGGTGCTGAACTGGGGTCAAGGGGTGCTGCCTGTTTCTTAGGGGCAGCATCAGGGCCAGGTTGTTTGGGTGGGAGAAGAACGGAAGCCGTACCGTTGAAAATGTTATGATGTTTTTATATGTGATTTTACGATTTCACTCTTTTTCAGTTGTGAAAATAAAACCGTTGATTGACGGGCAGCCCGCGGACGGTCTGCACTTTACTAAGGTAGAATGTGGCGCCCTGGACAAGCCAGTTCGTCACAGGTACTACACCAACACACTCTACACCCCGGCTAGGCACACCTAAGTCAAACACAAATCCTTGTTGCCTTCCTCCAGGGGCTGATGTCCACACCAGTGGGTGGGCCAGGGGGTTGGTCCCGCCCACCGAGGAGTTCACAGTCCTGGAGGCGGGAAAAGAGAGCAGATGAAGTTTGGAGAGGGAAGTAGTAGTAGAGGAGACTGACCGTGTCCGAGTGTGTGGCCCGGACATACAGCAAGGTTGGCAGACGGTGGTGACCGTCTGCAGGAGAGGCTGATTGGAGTGAACCGTACGGACTGGGGACGGGCAGTAGCCCGCCGGTACCGGATCGGGGAGTGAAGAGAAGCCAGCACCATTCGGCAGGGCCTACGGACCCCGACCAGGCTAGGAGTCGCCGTAAAACCGGTCAAATCCGTTAGCGAAGGGAACCTCCGGGGTTTCCCAGCAGCCAAGACCCGATTGAAGGCAACAGCTCACACCATAGAGGGAAACACAGTCACCGCCAAGGCTACAGTTCCAGGGCCAGAGCAAAAGGGGCTCCCTCAGCATCCATCCAAGTTAGGGAGTGGGTTACCGGTGGGAAGCCATTGGAACCGTAAACACAACACAGGTGCAGGGAAAGGCAGTCACCATCAACCTACCGGGAGGAGAACAACCGCGGCCGCCTGTGGGACCCGTCCATCCAGCCGTTTGTTTGACCAGAGACTCTATGTGAATTACTGGCTGAGTGAGTACCACCGTGCCATGCGGCACAGCGCTGCCCCCGCGACCCTGCACCTCACCAGGCCCCGTAACCCACCTGCCATCCCTAAAACCCTCACCGGGGCCCCGGGACAACCAACCCCCTACCTGTGGAGGGGAGAACCAACATCCAAGCTGCTTCTGTCATCGTTCCCGGGATCCTCGTCCAGAGCAGCGGTGGTGTCACAACTTCACCACAACTCACGGACGATATCCTCCAAACCGAACACCAATCCCCCCTTTCACTCACGGGCGAGGAACGCCGCTCGAGACCCCGGGATCCGGCCCACCGCTCGAGCCACCACCGAGCAGCAGCAGGAGCCGGACCCGAGCAGTGGGTGAGCACAGCGTCCCCTCCTCCGCCCGCGACACATAGGCAAAAAAAAACATAATGAAAGTCAATTTTATTAGACAATTCCCTAAAATCAAAGTTGAAAATATAGTAAGAAGTCATGATATCATTAAGAACCTTCAATAAGTTTGAAATTTGTAGTTCATGTGTACCTATTTACTATATATTTTGGAGTATTCTAATGAATCATGAAATAAAATAAACTATTAATTCATTCCCTGTGGATGCTATTGTTTCCATTGTTCTCATTTTTGTTTATTCATCACGCCTCATTTGGAGCTTCTGAAATGGTTATTTATTTGCCGTTTGAAAAACTCATGGGGTCCGACTCATCAAAGCTTTCATGCCAGAATACTGACTTGAGTGACATTTCTGGTGTAGACAACTAAACCTCAATCAATATTCATAATCAGTGTAGGGTCTTGAATGCAAACACAATTTGCCCAAAGGGCAACTAGATGTACCCTAAACTAAAGATTAATAAAACTTAATTTATAATCCTAACAAATTAACACAGATCAATCTAAAATCAGTGGCAGGTAGAGCAACCAAACATATACTAAATCACGTATCCAGCCGTGGACCGGACATTATGAGTAAGTGAACAACTGTCCTACAATAATTGTCAAAGTGATATTGCCCTACCCTGCCTAAGAAAAGCTAACTAATAGCCTCCCGATTCCACCCATTCTGGTGTAGCGCACAGAGGTGTATCCTACTCTTCACTAGAGTTGAGCGCGGTTCTAGGTTCTCCAGTTCTAAGCTCGAGTGATTTTGGGGGCTGTTCGAGATCGAACTAGAACTCAAGCTTTTTGCAAAAGCTCGATAGTTCTAGATACGTTCGAGAACGGTTCTAGCAGCAAAAAGCAGGGCTTTTTACAGCTACAGTGTGCAGGAGCCATCGCTGGCAGCCTGCCACAAGCTGGTAACCAAGATAAACATCGGGTATCCAACCAAAGCGCTTTGGTTAGTAACCCGATGTTTATCCTAGTTACGTGCAGGAAGCCCACACTTCCCCGCTCAGCTCGCTCCGCCCCCTCCTGCCCGCGGCATGTATTGTACACACACACACACACACACACATGGTCCCGCTCGGCTTACCTGCGGTGATGAGGTCCCGCCATCCCGACCTCAGCGCTGTCACTGTCCTCCATGGCCGCTGCTTGTCACATCACCTTCTCTCGCTTCCGACCCGAGACTGACTAGCGGTGACGTTACGGGCCTCTCGCGATACTTGGTGTGAAGGCGCCGGTCATTGAACTCAGTGACAGGGGCTGTCAGTGTGCTGGAGATCAGCGCAGGTAATGTACCTCGCTGACAGCAGCACTTGTCATGCCCTGCAGTGACCTGGGCTGACCCATTGATGTTAGCTCAGGTCACTGCACTGCTCTCCCAGCCAATGGGGAACATCCTGCTCTTCATTGACTGGGACAGTGTGGATCGTCATGGCAACCCCTTGGATTACACCAGACCTGGATTTGTTTTTCATTCTAATAAATTGGTTAAAGAGGGAATGTTTTGGGGAGTGTTTTATCAAATAAAAATGTGGTTGTCGGCTATTTTTTTTATTACTGACTGGGTTGGTGATGTCGGGTATCTGATAGACGCCTGACCTCACCAACCCCAGGGCTTGATGCCAGGTGACATTACACATCTGGTATTAACCCCATATATTACACCGTTTGCCACCGCACCAGGGCGCGGGATGAGCTGGGGCGAAGCACCATGATTGACGCATCTAATGGATGCGCCACTTCTGGGGCGGCTGCGGCCTGCTATTTTTAGGCTGGGGAGAGTCCAATAACCATGGACCTCCCTAGTCTGAGAATATCAGGCCCCAGCTGTCTGCTTTACCTTGGCTGGTGATCCAATTTTGGGGGACCCCTACGTGTTTTTTTTTTTTTAATTATTTATTTAATTTAAAATAACAGCGTAGGGTGCCCTCAGTTTTGGATTACCAGCCAAGGTGAGGTTGCCAGCTGTGGTCTGCAGGCTGCAGCCGTCTGCTTTACCCTGCTTTACGTCTGCCACATGAAAGGCACCAAAGGGTGCTCCACTTTTTCTCCACTTTTTCTCCACTTCTCAACTTTTTCTCAACTTTTTCTCAACTTTTTCTCAACTTTTTCTCAACTTCTTCTCAACTTCTTCTCAACTTCTTCTCCACTTTTTCTCCACTTTTCCTCCACTTTTTCTCCACTTTTTCCCCATTTTTTCTCCACTTTTTCTCCACTTTTTCTCCACTTTTTTTCTCCACTTTTTCTCCACCTTTTCTCCACTTTTTCTCCACCTTTTCTCCACCTTTTCTCCATTTTTTCTCCACTTATTCTCCACTTATTCTCCACTTTTTCTCCACTTTTTTTCTCCACTTTTTCTTCACTTTTTCTCCATTTTTTTCTCCATTTTTTTCTCTACTTTTTCTCCACTTTTTCTCCACTTTTTCTCCATTTTTTTCTCCATTTTTTCTCCACTTATTCTCCACTTTTTCTCCACTTTTTCTCCACTTTTTCTCCACTTTTTCTCCACTTTTTCTCCACTTTTTCTCCACTTTTTTCTCCATTTTTTCTCCACTTATTCTCCACTTTTTCTCCACTTTTTTCTCCATTTTTTCTCCACTTTTTCTCCACTTTTTCTCCGTTCTTTTTCTATGGTCGGTCTACCCATTAGCTCTGCCATGCATACTGTAGCTCTACACCTACTGCACATGTTACTTTATGATTGACTTCTCTTTCGTACCAGAGCTGTCTAAGTCTACTCTGACCCCATATTTGTCATTACTATATTGTCCTTGTACTTTATTATGACATTTGTATCATGTGTTTCATTTCTTGCTGTGTTGCAATTTTTTTTGCTGCTTCCCAATTGTACCTCTACATTGTTCGAGTTTGTTATTGTTCTCTCACTCTTATGTGATACTGATTATTGTCATTTTTCATGATTACATGCAGATAAGTCCAATCTGACGAAGGCTCAGGCCAAAACATCATTTGTAACTTGTTTTAGACAAAAACATATATGCTTATGAAAAATTTTTTTTTCTTAATACGGACCAATAAAGAGTGATTTTGCATTACTATCCGTTGTGACTTACTGACTTAGTCTGGGAGATTTAAAGTGCCGAAGTTACTCACTAATTTTATCTATTATTACCTCTGAGCACCTATATACCAGTGATCAGAGCTTCCTCTACAGTAGTTCTCCTGATTAGGCATGCCCTTACCTCATGAGCAGGGCATTGCAGCTTTGGTAGCAACCATTACGACATGGACTCTGCTGCTGTGGACCCGAGAAGAGTGAGTGCAGATTCATTGCACCCACACTCCTCACATGAAGGGTCCGCACTCCTAGAAAATGGGGGATACGTTCCCTGAGTGTCTCCCCCCCATATTCTAGATGGCCCAGAGTCGTCGTGGGACCCCTTTATTTTTTTTCTTACAATAAATTGGTGAAAGAGGAAATGTTTTGGGGACTGTTTTTTCAAATAAATTTCTTTTGTCGATTTTTTTTTTTTGTTAGTACTGACAGTTTATGATGTTGAGTATCTAATAGACGCCATGACATCACAAACTGCTGGGCTTGATATCAGGTTACTTTACAGCTAGTATCAACCCGATTTATTACCCCGTTTGCCACTGCACCAGGGCACGGGATGAGCTGGGGTGAAGCGCCAGGATTGGCATCTAGTGGATGCGCCACGTCTGGGGTGCCTGCGGCCTGCTATTTTTAGGCTGTGAAGGCCCAATAACTATGGACCTTCCCACCCTGAGAATACCAGACCACAGCTGTCCGCTTTACCTTGGCTGGTGATCCAATTTGGGGGGGGACCCTACTTTTATTGTGTAATTTGCAACCTATAGTTAGCCTCATATATTAAATACAGCGTGTCCCTGGGAATGAGAGATCCTATAGACAACAATATCAGGTCCACAAAGCAGATGTACGTATAATCATGCTCAATTTATTAAATATTACAAAAACATACATATAAAAGTGTGACAATACATATTATTAGATAAAGGCTACACGGATATGGAAATAGGGGAAAAGTCGCACTACTAAGGGTGACTAAATGAGACCAGTGCAGTCCGCAACCACATATATAAAGGCTGATTTCCTGCGGGCTATGATTAACACTGAGAGTGCTGGTGGTGTCAAGTTACTCACGGTTTATTAAAAATTACCAACACTTGTACATCCGTAAACAGTAGAGATGCACATCCACTCAGCAGTCTCTAAAGCAATCTTCTAATGTGCCCATAATATGATACAGAACTTTTCTGGTAAGTTACCTGCAGCCATGTGTCTAGCAGTAAGCACCTGCTCGTATAGCCACTCCCACCTCGACACGCGTTTCACCGCTTCCGGTTTCGTCAGGAGGCCTTGGCTGGTGATCCAATTTGGAGGGGACCCTACTTTTATTGTGTAATTATTAATATTTATATAATAATTATAAAAAAGAGCCTGAGCGGACCTCCACATTGGATCCCCAACCACGGTAAAGCTGCCAGCTGTGGTTTTCAGGCTACAGCCGTCTGCTTTAGAGAAACCAAGGAAAAAAAATGTGAAAACATACCCTGCTGTAACTAAATAAAAGCATAGTGCATATAAACATAGGGTACTTAGTAAACACTGTTTTTGATCAAAAATAGCATAAAGCTATCCCACCAAACGTCAAGGTGTACCCAGTTGGGATAGTACCTACACTCTCTAATATTAAAACCTTACCATGGGTCTAAAATAGGCCACAATGTGGCTAAGGGCCGAGAGCGACCGGGTCCCAACAGGACACACACAGTCAGGGGGATTCACAGAATGAAATGTCCAGCTCGCTGAGAAGGGGGCCACTCCCTGTTTGTACTGAATACAAAAAAACTACATAAAAACAAAAAAGTGAGCCGGAGTATGAGATGGTATACATGGAACTTGTGAGACCATGTTCACACTGGCCATGAGACAAAGAGAAACCAAGGAAAAAAAATGTGAAAACATACCCTGCTGTAACTAAATAAAAGCATAGTGCATATAAACATAGGGTACTTAGTAAACACTGTTTTTGATCAAAAATAGCATAAAGCTATCCCACCAAACGTCAAGGTGTACCCAGTTGGGATAGTACCTACACTCTCTAATATTAAAACCTTACCATGGGTCTAAAATAGGCCTCAATGTGGCTAAGGGCCGAGAGCAACCGGGTCCCAACAGGACACACACAGTCAGGGGGATTCACAGAATGAAATGTCCAGCTCGCTGAGAAGGGGGCCACTCCCTGTTTGTACTGAATACAAAAAAACTACATAAAAACAAAAAAGTGAGCCGGAGTATGAGATGGTATACATGGAACTTGTGAGACCATGTTCACACTGGCCATGAGACAAAGAGAAACCAAGGAAAAAAAATGTGAAAACATACCCTGCTGTAACTAAATAAAAGCATAGTGCATATAAACATAGGGTACTTAGTAAACACTGTTTTTGATCAAAAATAGCATAAAGCTATCCCACCAAACGTCAAGGTGTACCCAGTTGGGATAGTACCTACACTCTCTAATATTAAAACCTTACCATGGGTCTAAAATAGGCCTCAATGTGGCTAAGGGCCGAGAGCGACCGGGTCCCAACAGGACACACACAGTCAGGGGGATTCACAGAATGAAATGTCCAGCTCGCTGAGAAGGGGGCCACTCCCTGTTTGTACTGAATACAAAAAAAAACTACATAAAAGCAAAAAAGTGAGCCGGAGTATGAGATGGTATACATGGAACTTGTGAGACCATGTTCACACTGGCCATGAGACAAAGAGAAACCAAGGAAAAAAAATGTGAAAACATACCCTGCTGTAACTAAATAAAAGCATAGTGCATATAAACATAGGGTACTTAGTAAACACTGTTTTTGATCAAAAATAGCATAAAGCTATCCCACCAAACGTCAAGGTGTACCCAGTTGGGATAGTACCTACACTCTCTAATATTAAAACCTTACCATGGGTCTAAAATAGGCCTCAATGTGGCTAAGGGCCGAGAGCGACCGGGTCCCAACAGGACACACACAGTCAGGGGGATTCACAGAATGAAATGTCCAGCTCGCTGAGAAGGGGGCCACTCCCTGTTTGTACTGAATACAAAAAAACTACATAAAAACAAAATGTTTATATGCACTATGCTTTTATTTAGTTACAGCAGGGTATGTTTTCACATTTTTTTTCCTTGGTTTCTCTTTGTCTCATGGCCAGTGTGAACATGGTCTCACAAGTTCCATGTATACCATCTCATACTCCGGCTCACTTTTTTGTTTTTATGTAGTTTTTTTGTATTCAGTACAAACAGGGAGTGGCCCCCTTCTCAGCGAGCTGGACATTTCATTCTGTGAATCCCCCTGACTGTGTGTGTCCTGTTGGGACCCGGTCGCTCTCGGCCCTTAGCCACATTGAGGCCTATTTTAGACCCATGGTAAGGTTTTAATATTAGAGAGTGTAGGTACTATCCCAACTGGGTACACCTTGACGTTTGGTGGGATAACTTTATGCTATTTTTGATCAAAAACAGTGTTTACTAAGTACCCTATGTTTATATGCACTATGCTTTTATTTAGTTACAGCAGGGTATGTTTTCACATTTTTTTTCCTTGGTTTCTCTTTGTCTCATGGCCAGTGTGAACATGGTCTCACAAGTTCCATGTATACCATCTCATACTCCGGCTCACTTTTTTGTTTTTATATAGTTTTTTTGTATTCAGTACAAACAGGGAGTGGCCCCCTTCTCAGCGAGCTTGACATTTCATTCTGTGAATCCCCCTGACTATGTGTGTCCTGTTGGGACCCGGTCGCTCTCGGCCCTTAGCCACATTGAGGCCTATTTTAGACCCATGGTAAGGTTTTAATATTAGAGAGTGTAGGTACTATCCCAATTGGGTACACCTTGACGTTTGGTGGGATAGCTTTATGCTATTTTTGATCAAAAACAGTGTTTACTAAGTACCCTATGTTTATATGCACTATGCTTTTATTTAGTTACAGCAGGGTATGTTTTCACATTTTTTTTCCTTGGTTTCTCTTTGTCTCATGGCCAGTGTGAACATGGTCTCACAAGTTCCATGTATACCATCTCATACTCCGGCTCACTTTTTTGTTTTTATGTAGTTTTTTTGTATTCAGTACAAACAGGGAGTGGCCCCCTTCTCAGCGAGCTGGACATTTCATTCTGTGAATCCCCCTGACTGTGTGTGTCCTGTTGGGACCCGGTCGCTCTCGGCCCTTAGCCACATTGAGGCCTATTTTAGACCCATGGTAAGGTTTTAATATTAGAGAGTGTAGGTACTATCCCAACTGGGTACACCTTGACGTTTGGTGGGATAGCTTTATGCTATTTTTGATCAAAAACAGTGTTTACTAAGTACCCTATGTTTATATGCACTATGCTTTTATTTAGTTACAGCAGGGTATGTTTTCACATTTTTTTTCCTTGGTTTCTCTTTGTCTCATGGCCAGTGTGAACATGGTCTCACAAGTTCCATGTATACCATCTCATACTCCGGCTCACTTTTTTGTTTTTATGTAGTTTTTTTGTATTCAGTACAAACAGGGAGTGGCCCCCTTCTCAGCGAGCTGGACATTTCATTCTGTGAATCCCCCTGACTGTGTGTGTCCTGTTGGGACCCGGTCGCTCTCGGCCCTTAGCCACATTGAGGCCTATTTTAGACCCATGGTAAGGTTTTAATATTAGAGAGTGTAGGTACTATCCCAACTGGGTACACCTTGACGTTTGGTGGGATAGCTTTATGCTATTTTTGATCAAAAACAGTGTTTACTAAGTACCCTATGTTTATATGCACTATGCTTTTATTTAGTTACAGCAGGGTATGTTTTCACATTTTTTTTTCCTTGGTTTCTCTTTGTCTCATGGCCAGTGTGAACATGGTCTCACAAGTTCCATGTATACCATCTCATACTCCGGCTCACTTTTTTGTTTTTATGTAGTTTTTTTGTATTCAGTACAAACAGGGAGTGGCCCCCTTCTCAGCGAGCTGGACATTTCATTCTGTGAATCCCCCTGACTGTGTGTGTCCTGTTGGGACCCGGTCGCTCTCGGCCCTTAGCCACATTGAGGCCTATTTTAGACCCATGGTAAGGTTTTAATATTAGAGAGTGTAGGTACTATCCCAACTGGGTACACCTTGACGTTTGGTGGGATAGCTTTATGCTATTTTTGATCAAAAACAGTGTTTACTAAGTACCCTATGTTTATATGCACTATGCTTTTATTTAGTTACAGCAGGGTATGTTTTCACATTTTTTTTTTCCTTGGTTTCTCTTTGTCTCATGGCCAGTGTGAACATGGTCTCACAAGTTCCATGTATACCATCTCATACTCCGGCTCACTTTTTTGTTTTTTTGTTTTTAAGCCGTCTGCTTTACCCTAGCTGGCTATCAAAAATGGGGGGACCCAATGTCATATTTTTTTTTTAACTATTTTTTAAATAGAAAAAATTAATGGGCTTCCCTGTATTTTGATTGCCAACCAAGGTAACGGCAGGCAGATGGGGGTGGCAACCCATAGCTGTCTGCTTTATCTGCGCTGAGAATCAAAAATACCGCGGAGCGCTACGTCATTTTTTTAAAGATTTATTTTTACAGCACTGTGATGTCCAGCAATCAAAATACAGGGAAGCCCATTTTATTTTTAGTTATTTAAATAAATAATTAAAAAAAATATATATGGGCTCCTGCTGCATTTTTTGTATTGCTAGCTAAGGGTAATCCAAGCAGCTACTGGCTGCTAACCCCCACTGCTTGGTGTTACCTTCACTGGCAATGGAAAATCCAGGGAAGCATTTTTTATTTTTTTTGCCAAAAAACTACAAAAAAAGGACGTGAGCTTCGCCATATTTTTGTATGCTAGCCAGGTATAGCAGGCAGGTGCTGGAAGAGTTGGATACAGCGCCAGAAGATGGCGCTTCTATGAAAATGCCATTTTCTGAAGCGGCTGCAGACTGCAATTCACAGCAGTGGGGCCCAGAAAGCTCAGGCCAACCTGTGCTGCGGATTCCAATCCCCAGCTGCCTAGTTGTACCTGGCTGGACACAAAAATGGGGCGAAGCCTACGTCATTTGTTTTCTAATTATTTCATGAAATTCATGAAATAATAAAAAAAGGGCTTCCCTTTATTTTTGGTTCCCAGCCGGGTACAAATAGGCAACTGGGGGTTGGGGGCAGCCGTACCTGCCTGCTGTATCTGGCTAGCATACAAAAATATGGCGAAGCCCACATAATTTTTTCAGGGGGCAAAAAGCTTCTGCATACAGTCCTGGATGGAGTATGCTGAGCCTTGTAGTTCTGCAGCTGCTGTCTGTCTGTATGGAGAAGAGCAGACAGCAGATGCAGAACTACAAGGCTCAGCATACTCCATCCAGGACTGTATGCAGAATTTTTTTGCCCACCAAAAAAATGACGTGGGCTTCGCCATATTTTTGTATGCTAGCCAGGTACAGCAGGCAGCCACGGGCTGCCTCCAACCCCCAGTTGCCTATTTGTACCCGGCTGGGAACCAAAAATATAGGGAAGCCCGTTTTTTTTTAATTATTTCACTTATTTCATGAAATAATTAAAAAACAAATGACGTGGGCTTCGCCCCATTTTTGTGTCCAGCCGGGTACAACTAGGTAGCTGGGGATTGGAATCCGCAGCACAGGTTAGCCCGAGGTTTCTGGGCGCCTCTGCTGCGGATTTCAGTCCGCAGCCGTCCCAGAAAATGGCGCTCTCATAGAAGTGCCATCATCTGGCGCTGTATCCAACTCTTCCAACAGCCCTGGAGCCGGGTGGCTTGTTGGGTAATCATGAGTTTATACTGGCTTTGTTTTATTAGCCAGTATTAAGCCAGAGATTCTTAATGTCAGGCACGTTTGACCCGGCCATTAAGAATCTCCAATAAAGGGTTAAAAAAAACACCACACAGAGAAAAAATACTTTAATAGAAATAAATACACAGACACATTAGAGACTCCATCTTTATTACCCCCTGTCAGCCCTCCACGATCCTGCTCTTCTGTCTTCTTTCTTTCTAGTGTAGTAGTAGTGACGATTGTAGTGAGGATGAGGTGCACCAGCCCATCACTTGGGGCTGGGAAACCTCATCCTCACTACAGTCCTCACTACAATCGGGAAGCAGCGTGCAGCCTTCACTCCGTGAGTGATCAGTGCTGGCTGTCAGCGGTAACAGCGGTAACGCTGACAGACGCGTTACCATAGCAACGGTGCTCTCGGAGCCGCGGTTAGCGGTGACGTCACCGCTAACTGCGTTGCTATGGCAACGGTGATCTCCGTTAATGACCGGCTGTGTCAGCCGGTCCCTAACGGAACGGGGAGTCGACCGTGTGCTAGAGCATGTCGCCGGTACACGGCGATAAACATATGTGCACCGTGTACAGGAGAGATGCACTCGCAGGTCCTACATGACGCGTCATAGTAATGTGACCAGTCTGTAGCCAATGAGATAATAGCCACGTGACTGGTCACATGGCTATTTTGACGTCACGATAGGTCCTGCATCTCTGCTGGCAGTGCCGTCACCGGGAGGATTCAGCGATCATCGGATGGAATAGCGGCAGGAGACAGAGTGCAGAAGGGATCGCGAGGACCGGTAATTGTTATGGCAATGTTTATTAACTGTTTGTGTACATTTATAATGCATTTTTATGTGTTTGTGATTGCCTCCCATTATAGCCTATAGGTTCTAGTTCAGTTCGTCGAACGTTCGACGAACCGAACTCGAACGGGACCCCCGTTCGGCGAACCGACCTCGAGCTGAACCGCGACCGGTTCGCTCATCTCTACTCCTCACGGACCTCCAGCGTCGCTTCCAGCTCTGCTGCATGGAGGTGACCGGAGCAGCAGAATACACAGCCGCTCCTGTCAGCTCCACGCAGCAACTGAGGTGAGTAGCACGATCAGCTGCTGCCAGTCAGGTAACTCACGGCCACCGCTGGATCCAGCGGTGGCCGCGGATAAGCTTAGTGACAGCTCAGCTGATCGCGCTACTCACCTCAGTTGCTGCGTGGAGCTGACAGGAGCGGCGGTGTCTTCTGCAGCTCAGGTCACCTCCATGCAGCAGAGCTGGAAGCGACGCTGGAGGTCCGTGGATTACGGCGGACATGGAGGGCTTTTTGGGGCTTATTAAATTGGTTACGAGGGAATTGGTTTGTGTTTTTTATTTCTAATAAATGATTTTTTCAGGTGTGTGTGTTTATTTACTGTAATTTACAGATTAATCATGGAAGGTTTCTCGGGGAGACGCCTGACATGATTAATCTAGGACTTATTGGCAGCTATGGGCTGCCAATAACTCCTTATTACCCCGATTTGCCAATGCACCAGGGCAAATCGGGAAGAGCCGGGTACAGTCCCAGAACTGTCGCATCTAATGTAAGCGGCAATTCTTGGCGGCTGCTGACTGATATTGTTAGGCTGGGGGGCTCCCCATAATGTGGAGCTCCCCATCCTGAGAATACCAGCCTTCAGCCGTATGGCTTTATCTGGCTGTATTAAAATTGGGGGGACCGCACGCCATTTTTTAAAATTATTTAATTATTTATTTCACTGCACAGTATCCACATGCCCACCGGTTGCTGTGATTGGGTGCAGTGAGACACCTGTCACTCAGCGTGGGGGCGTGTCTCACTGCAACCAATCATAGGCGCCGAAAAGCAGGAAAGCAGGGAATATGAGATTGTTTAATGAGCGGCCGGCTTTTTCAAAAGAGGAAAAGCCGCCGGAGTTTAATGAACAGCTGTGCAGCGCCGCGGCAGTGATCGGGGAACGGTTAGTATGAGAGAGGGGGAGACTGACCGACAGACTGTGAGAGGTGGACAGACAAGACAGAGAGAGACCGACAGACAGACAGAGCGACCGACCAACGGACTGAGGGAGATAGAATGAAAAAAAAAAATGACCGACATCGCTAGTAAAAAGCACAAAACGTGCTTTCTGGTGAGTCCGTAAAAATGGCGTAAAACTTGGAAACAATTGTTCACAGCTGTGACTTTTGAGTGATAAATGCTTCAAGAGGTCTTACCCATGCTTTTGCCATGTCATTTGAGCACTTTTCTAAGAGTTTTGTGACATTTTTAGGGTTTCTACATGCTGCCGGGGCTCATTTCATAAAAATACTCGGGTCTCCCATAGGATAACATTGGGCTCGGTGCTCGGGCCGTGTACACGAGTATCTTGGGATGCTCGGCCCGAGCCTCGAGCACCCGATCTTTTTGGTACTCGCTCATCACTACTGATTACTGGTCAGGTGGCATCTGCTTGGAAGCCATCACTGTTTTACAACTGAAATTTAAATTAAAAGTAAAAAAAAATAAATAAATAAATTTAAAAAATTCCAAAGACAAATACTCCACAAAAAAAGATTGAAGACGAAAAAGATCACCTATTCAGGAAAAAGCCGAAGGAACCTAAGAATAAATAAAAACTTAAGTTTTAAAAAAATAAATAAATATATAAATATATTGTATAATAAATGTCAGAATTGCATCTTTCCAGCTTCCACACCCCCAAAAAAATTGATACAAAAAGCAGTCAAAATTTCATATGTAACCTAGAGGGGTATCAATGAGAAAGCCAATTTGCCATGCAAAAAACAACCTTTCACAAAGCTTCATTGACACACAAACAAAAAAACCTAAGAATATGATATCAGAAACCAAGACAAAAGTGTAAAAACAAAAATTGGCAGTGGCAGGAAAGGGTTAAACTATTTTTAAATAAGAATACTGTATTTTTTGTTTTATAAGACGCACCCCAAATTTAGAGGAAAAAAAAAGGAAAATAAAATAAATATGGGGTCCATCCAGTGGTGTTTTTCCGGGGATGGCAGCGGTAGTGGAGGCAGGGTCAGTCATGGAGCAGGGCGATGCTGCGGGCATCCCAGATGCTCTGCGGCACTGTGAGGCAGAGAAAACATCCAAGAACTTTCAGAGGTGCCGGCTTAAAGGAAGGGCACTTGGAGGTGGTGCATGCGCAGATTGAGTTATCAACTCAATGACAAGCCGAGATCTCATCTGTGCATGCGCCATGTCTGGACCCCAGTTTCCTTAATTCCGCTGATGGGACATAAATCTGCTGGAGGCGGTGCTTGCAGATGAGATCTTAGGTCGAGAGCTCCATTTGTGCATGTGCCAACTTTTTCAGGATGGCCCCTGCCTCACCACCCACCGTACAGAGCAGCGCCACACAAAGCAGCGCCGCCCGCTGCATAGAGCAGCACCGCCTGCTACACAGCCCCAGCAGTACAGTGTCAACAGCACATAGCCTGCAGCATCGCCCCTGCCTCCTGTCACCATTTACCAACAACCTTCCGGTAAGCTACATTCGGATTATGAGACGCACCCCTCATTTTCTTCCCAAATTTTAGGAGGAAAACTGTGTCTTATAATCTGAAAACATACGGTACATTTTTTAATAGTGGAGTTATTATTTATTATTATTGTTTATTATTATAGCGCCATTTATTCCATGGCGCTTTACTAGTGAACGAGGGTATACGTACAACAATCATTTACAGTACATAACAGACTGGTATAGGAGGAGACAGGACCCTGCCCGCGAGGGCTCACGGTCTACAGGGAATGGGTGATGATACAATAGGTGAGGACAGAGCTGGTTGCGCAGTGGTGTACTGGACTGAGGGCTATTGTAGGTTGTAGGCTTGGTGGAAGAGGTGGGTCTTGAGGTTCGTCTTGAAGCTTTCCATGGTAGGGGAGAGTCTGATATGCTGAGGTAGAGCGTTCCAGAGTATGGGGGATGCACGGGAGAAATCTTGTACGCGATTGTGGGAAGAGGAGATAAGAGAGGCGCAGAGAAGGAGATCTTGTGAGGATCTGAAGTTGCATGCAGGTAGGTACCAGGAGACTAGGTCACAGATGTAAGGAGGAGACAGGTTGTGGACGGCTTTGTATGTCATGGTTAATGTTTTGAGTTAAAAAAGAATAAAAAAATATCTAATTTTAACATAAATAATTTTGAAATCATTGTTTGGAAGTCTGCAATATCTAACATAATGACGTAAATTTAACATTACAGTACGGCCAGAAAATAATGACTTAGAAGAACGATCTGTCAGCAATATATTTTCTCCTTGTAAAAAGTGATTAGGTAAACAAGGTACTTAGCAATAAAAGGCTGAAGACTCGTACATGGAGTCTACAAAAGCACTTGTCATTTCTTATCCAAAAGGTTTTGAGCAGGAAGTAAAACATTTTCCCACTAGATGAAATAACATTATTATTGGCCTTTGCGAATAAGACACATTTAAATGTTCTATGTGTCCAAGAGCTTGTTCTCTCTTAGCTAATAACCTGAATGCTGGAAATATTTCAAATAAGAGGGAGTTCACGGCTCCTACGTCCTGCTCTCAATATATCTCCTTAGCGTGTAAACAAGTAAACCATTATGTTTCTTATTGAGATAAAACCTACAATGATAAGTGGGGACTTTCATAAGACAAAGAGGTTCCTATTGCAAGTGTGGACAATCTTCCAGAAAACCCTGTGTTTTGGCAAATCTCACCAGATTAATCTATTAGGCATCTTCTTTCATTATCAAATTTCCGCTGCCTATCACAGTGACTGCCTTATCGAAAGCCCATTTTTCAATAGCGGGCCCATTCCTAAGATTTCAGGTGCTAGCCTCCTGTGCTCAGAAAACAGGTGTCTCTTCTGTTTTCGGACTGCAAAGGTCTCTGCGCAGAAGCCTGGGAAAGGGCAGGAATATCAGCCACTGTTCTACCTGAAGGAACAGGTAACTGAAAACTGTTGATTCAATGAATTGAACTTAATTGGCACACATTAACTCCGCGGTAAGTGTTTTGAAAAAAATAAAAGAAAAGAAAGAAAGAAGTGATTTCAAACCATCTTACAAAAGCATTAATGACACACACAATGATAAAACAATAGGCAATTATTTTACACGCTGCATTTTATAATGTGAGTGCAATCTTTTCATTGGATTTTTTTTTTGTTTCAATGCACGGTTAAGCACATTGCTTACTCCAGAGCAGAAAACATAAGAAGCAATTATAAGGAGGTATCAGGTCCTTTTTCTCTGTATGACGGCCAGTCGGGATTTTTCACCACTCTGTTTTCTCAGACCTTTTCTACTTGTAGTTATGCATGGCTATCTATGAAAAAAAAAATTGGGGGACATATGTTGAGGGTGGATTCACTAGCGCTGAATTTTGCAAAAATGTTATTTTTTCAGCGTGGTTTACTTTTTTCATTTGTTGCCACTTTCTTGCAGCAAAAATGCTCCTGCCAAATATTGACAATTATGAAATATATTACAGGTGTAAAATTAAACCACGACACCTGTGCTTTTTGAGGCACTTTAAGGCTATGTGCGCACGTTGCATCTTTGTGGTGACCACAAAGATGCACGTTTTTGTTCCCCAAAAAACGCACCCATGGCAAAAACACTACATCTTCTGAAAAAAAATCTACATTTTTACGTATTCTTATCACTCAAGTGAACATCACTGTGTTCGGGTATACTTGATGCTCAGCCCAGTGTGAACCACCTTCAGTGTTTGAGTGCCTTGCACTAGACGTAACACCAGCATCATTTGTTTCCATCTATTTCTGGGGGCTTCTTGAATTATGTTTGAGATCATTGTCCTGCTGGAAGACCCATGAACTTGGAAGCAATCCCATCATTTTGACACTGGGCACTACATTGCAACCACAAATCCTTTGATAATCTTTAGATTTCATGATGCATTGCACACAGTCATAGCACCTAGTGTCAGAAAAATCAAAACACCTCCAAAATGTCTTTGAACCTCCACTATATTTGACTGTAGGTAGTGTGTTCTTTTCTTTGTAGGCCTTATTCTGCTTCCGGTAAATAGTAGAATGACATGTTTTACCAAAAGCGCTTTCTTGGTCTAATCTGTCGACAAGACGCTTTCCCAGAAGAATTTTGGCTTACTCACATACATTTTGGCAAACTTAGTTTAGCTTTTTTATGTTTCTGTGTCAGCATTTGGGTCTTCCTGAGTCTCCTGTCATAACATTTTGTTTCATGTGGATGGATAGTTTGCACTGGCACTAATGCACCCTGAGCCTGCAGGACAGCTTGATTTTCTTTTGAACTTTATTGGGGCTGCTAATCTACCATCCGGACTAGTCTGCTTTGCAACATTTCATCCAATTTTATCTGCCTTCCACATCAAGAGAGATTAGCTATAGTGGCATGGGTTGTAAATTTTTTGATTACGTAGCATACTGTGGACAGAGGAACATCAAAATTTCTGGAGATTGCTGATATTTTTCAAGAATTTGGATTATCAAATCCTCACAGTTCTTTTTTCCTCTTTCTGTTTTCCATGCTTAGAGTGGCACAAACAGACACACAATTTTGTGTTTAAAATTATGTCAAATTTGCTTTTTTTTCTCCTTACTTGTGTTGTTCCAATACACACAGAGGAAATAAACGTGTATAACAAAACATGCCAAACATCAAATAAAAGTTAGGATCCAGCTCTTTACATGCGAAGCTTCTTTATTCCATGTCACATACAGTGCAACAAGCAGTGAAAAAGCACATCCACAGCACGAACAATGCGTTTCAAGTACTTTAGCACTCTTAGGGCGGCTTTGCACACTATGACATCGCAGGTGCGATGTCGGTGGGGTCAAATTGAAAGTGACGCACATCCGGCGTCATTTGCGATGTCGTAGTGTGTAAATCCTAGATGATACGATAAACGAGCGCAAAAGCGTCGTTATCGTATCATCGTTGCAAGCTCCGACTTTTCCATAATTTTGCTGCAGCGATGGTACGATGCTGTTCCTCGTTCCTGCGGCAGCACACATCGCTGTGTGTTACGCCGCAGGAGCGAGGAACTTCACCTTACCTGCCGCCGGCGGCTCTACGGACGGAAGGAGGTGGGCGGGATGTTTACATCCTGCTCATCTCCGCCCCTCCGCCTCTATTGGCCGCCTGCCGTGTGACGTTGCTATGACGCCGCACGACCCGCCCCCTTAGGAAGGAGGCGGGTCGCCGGCCAGAGTGACAGTCGCAGGGCAGGTGAGTGCATGTGAAGCTGGCGTAACGATAATTTTTGCTACGCCAGCTATCACAAGATATCGTACGTGTGACGGGGGCGGGGACTATAGTGTGCGACATCGCAACATCGGCTTGCGATGTCGCAACGTGCAAAGCCCGCCTTAGTCATGTCTTATTGTAAAAATGTTCTGGGAGAAATACATAATTTTCTGGAATAATTTCAAGAGTGCCAACACTTTTTGGCATGACTGTATACAGGGTATTAAATAGGTGGAGTTAAATAATGGAAAAGTGGTAGTAATGAAAAAGATGTGAAAATGAGAATAAAAAAAAAAAAATGAGAATAATAAAAAAAAAAAATCAGTATGAGTGCAATTGTTTATGTAAACTAGCGTATATGGTTTATTACCCTGTGATTACCATTGCAGGCCTAGAACGTCATGTGCATGCCACCATGACACACCTCCTACTGTGATCGACATCTTAAGGGTACCTTACGTGCTGCGATCTCGCTAGCGAGATCGCAAGCAATCGTACCTGCCCCTGACGGTTGTGCGACACGGGCAAATCGCTGCCTGTGGCGCACAACCTCACTTACACCCGTCACATGGACTTACCTGCCCTGCGACGTAGCTCTAGCTGGCGAACCACCTCCTTTCTAAGGGGGCGGTTTGTGCGGCATCACAGCGACGTCAGACGGCAGGCGTCTAATAGAAGCGGAGAGGCGGAGATGAGCGGGGCATAACATCCCGCCCACCTCCTTCCTTCCGCATTGCCGGTGGAGGCAGGTAAGGAGATGTTCATCACTCCTGCAGTGTCACACATAGCGATGTGTGCTGCCGCAGGAATGAGGAACAACTTCGCTAATAAGCAGAGAACAATTTTTGGTTTCAGCACAACCTCTCTGCGGCAAATAATTTTGACCGCTTTTGCGATCGTTAAAGGTCGCTCCTAGCTGTCACACACTGCGATATCGTTAATGACGCCGGATGTGCATCACAAACACCGTGACCCCAACGATAATTCACTAACGATATCGCAGCATGTAAAGCCCGCTTTACAGTCAATGCACAATCTCTATTGAGAGCCCAGTGTGGGCAGGTAAGCTCACTCAGCACTGCTGTGTTCCTAAATATAAATTCTTTGATTTTTTTTCTCACAGCTTCAGCCAGTAATCTATGTGATATATCCTTGAATTTAGAATCTCCTTGTCTACATTATGTTGCTGTCAGATGAGGTAGCAAAAACCTTATGACAGATTCCCTTAAATTATGGAAAACTAAGTCAAAAACATGAAACTTTGGACTCTATTTGGCCTCCTTTCTAACATAGTTCATCTTTTATCTTGACACAATAGAATATATTCTACCATGTTCACATCTATCTGTTTCAAAACACATGGATTGTGATTACGTCTAGGAAGGGATGCATTCATATTTTCTTGACATTATTACGCAGCATATTAAATATAATTGTGATATATAATGTCTATTCATAGCAAGAAAAATATTTCTTACAAATAGTAGAACAGTAACATTATGGTTGACTTTAGCGCTAGGGCCCATCTAGTTCAACCTATCATTTAACAATATAGATTCAGACTAAATTAATCTTTCAATTTAAGGGAAAATAATCCTTAATTTCAAATATGGTAATCACTATAAATTCCTGGATCAACAGCCCATCATCAGTAAACGACAATCTATAATTTGTAATTTTCAAAAAGGTTGTGTTGCTAGTCATACAATGCCCACTACAGCCTACTGTTTGGGTAAGCCGGGTCCATACATGTTCACAGAGACAAGCCAAAAAGCATCATTCATGCAGTTTTAGGTACAGGTATGCAGTTTATTTAAACTGTAAGAACAAGTGTAGGTGAAGGAATATATGCTTATCCTACTGGTACAGTACAATTGAATTACAAGACACTACACTCATTAAAATTCATTTTGGGGATTAAATCCATTGATTTGTCAATTTTATTACTTCATAATACACATAGTCATTAGAGATGAGCGAGCAGTAAAATGCTCGGGTGCTCAGTGCTCGGGTAGAGCATTTTGAAATTCTTGGGTGCTTGACCCGAGCACAGAGCCAAATGTTAGCCTATGGGATACCCGAGCATTTTTCAGGCGGCACCCCCGATCGTCTGGAAAAAGCTCAAAAATTTCACAAATGCATAACAACAGTGCTCAAATGACATGGGAGCAGCATGGGGAAGACACTTTGTAAGCATTTCTGACTCCCATGTCACTGTTGTGAGCAATGTTGTCTTTGTATTAGGGGGGAGGAAGAATCTTGTGTTCCTCCTCCCGTGTGACATGCACTTTCGCTTAGTAGCATATGTGTGGCAGCTTCTCTCTGCCTGTACATTCGCTGCTAAGCAAAACCAAAAGTGAACAGTAAAAAAAAAAATATCATATTCACCTGTCTGCACACTCCCGGGGCACGTCTGATTGCTGCAGGACCTGGCAGTGATCAGCTAATACGGTCACCTGATGGCATCAGCTGACAGTAAAAGTCCAGCAGTGAAAAGCCGACTTTTTACCGCCCGGCCGGTTTAAATGATCAGCTGATGCTGTCAGATGACCACATCAGCTGATTACCGGTGGGTACTGGAGTGATCAGATGTTAGTCTGCAGAGAAGTGAGTATAGTTTTATTTTTTCTACTAATGCATCAGCTGATTGTATAAAATAAGTTTATACAATCAGATGATGTGTCATGTGATTCAGGTCCTTGAATCTGATATATCTGATTGCTTTGCCTTCCGGTAAACCGATCAGATGATATTGGGTTCGGATTGGACATCGCGGGACCCTCGACCCAGGACTACGGAGGACAGGAATTCTTTAGTTCAATAAAGATGGAGTCACTAATTGTGTTGTGTTTTATTTCTAATAAAAATATTTTTCTCTGTGTTGTGTTTTTTTTTATCTTTACCAGAAATTCATGGTGGCCATGCCTAATATTGGTGTGACACAATGAATTTCAGGCTTAGGGCCATCTGATAATACACAGCTGGTCCTAACCCCATTATTACCCAGCGAGCCACCCGGCATCAGGGCTACTGGAAGAGTTGAATACAGCGCCAGAAGATGGCGCTTCTATGATCTCTCCATTTTCAGGATGGCTGCAGACTGCAATTCGCAGCAGGGTGGGCCCAGAAAGGTTGGGCCAACCTGCTCTGCGGATTCCAATCCCCAGCTGCCTAGTTGTACCTGGCTGGACACAAAAATTGGGCAAAGCTCACATCGGGTTTTTTTAATTATTTCATGAAATTCATGAAATAATTAAAAAAAAAGGGCTTCCCTATATTTTTGGTTCCCAGCTGGGTACAAATAGGCAGCTAGGATTTGGGGGCAGCCCGTACCTGCCTGCTGTACCTTGCTGGTGTATAAAAATATGGCAAAGAAAAAATAAAAGAAAAAACCCAAATACATAACCCTACCCCAAGGGTTAGGGGTAAAAAAAAATGCGTGGGCTACCGCTGCATTTTCTTTTGCTAGCTAAGGGTAACCCAAGCAGGTACTGGCTGTTAAGACCCCACTGCTTGGTGTTATCTTCACCGGCAATGGAAAATCCAGGGAAGCCCTTTTTTTAATTCTTTTCCCAAAAGCTAAAAAAAAAAATGATGTGGGCTTTGCCATATTTTTATATGCTAGCCAGGTACAGCAGGCAGGAATGGGCTGCCCCCAACCCCCGGCTGCTTATTTGTACCCAGCTGGGAACCAAAAATATAGGGAATGACGTGGGCTTTGCCCAATTTTTGTATCCAGCCAGGTACAACTAGGCAGTTGGGGATTGGAATCCACAGCGCAGGTTTGCCCAAGCTTTCTGCCTCCACGCCACTGCGAATTGCAGTCCGCAGCCGCCCCAGAAAATGGCACTTTCATAGAAGCGCCATTTTCTGGAGCTGTATCCAACTCTTCCAATGGCCCTGGGTAATAAGGGGTTAATACCAGCTTTGTTCTACCAGCTGGTATTGAGCCTAAGATTCTTAATGTCAGGCTAAGTTTGACCTGGCCATTAAGAATCTCCAATAGAGGGTTAAAAAAAAGACACCACACAGTGAAAAAATACTTTATTATAAACAAATACACTTAGGGATTCCATCTTTATTACTCCCTCTCACCCCTCCATGATCCTGGTCTTCTGTTTTCTTCTACCCATGCAGCTCTGCTATGTCACACAGCACAGGGAGGAAGAATGCTGCTTCTCCCCGTGCTGTGTAATCGAGCAGAGGCTGCGGCGAGTTGGTAAGCGGTGACGTCACCGCTGCCACTATTGCCATAGTAACCTACTCAGCGGGTTACTACGGCAACGAGGATCTCCGATCAGCTGATTCCCAGCACCGCATTCAGCGGCTCCTGCATAAGCTGTTTGAATAAGACACAATATGTATATCTATATATATTGTGTCTTATTCAAACAGCATATGTCTAAGATTAAGAGCCACACTGCCTTGAAACGTGTAAGACGTTTTTTATCTGCTTTGGATGTCCATCTAACGTCATGTTAGTTTTATGTTTTTTCTAAAATAAAATGATGTTTTACTCACAGTCTGATCCAAAACTGCAGCTTACCGTTTTCCCCGTGGTGTGCCAGGATTCACTGTTGTGGGCCTCCGTTGATCCCGAATAGGTCAAGGGTCAGTACCGGTGCACCCCTCAATGTGTCTTTCCTGGCCGTCTCTTAGCGCTGACCTTCGCTGGACTGTCCTGCACCTCTGCCACTGAGCCCTGAATAAAGGGTGGCTGACCGTGGTCCTTTTTAAGCCTCCCTTGCAGAGGATGGGTGATAGGTTGTGGCCTCGGGTGCCTACAGCAATCACCAGGGCCATCGGATTCCTAAAAGAAATGTCTCTCTTCCTTTTGCCTGGGGACTGTCCCCGTTATTGCAGCCAGATTCCTCCACCCCGGTATTTTTGGTGGAACAAGCCCACGGAGGCCTCTCGCACATTCGTGGCACTCTGGAACCCCTTCTCTCGGTGTCATCTGGATCTATCCGGACCCCAGGGTCTTCACCACGAATCACGGCCTCTTCTTACTCCTCCTAACTGGACTCCTTTTGATTCACTGACTCCTGTCAACTGTCAATCACTCTGACTGAAAACTCCCTCTGACCAGACCTGGCTGGTTCTAACTGGTTCTCGAACTACCTCACTGACTCCTCCCACACTCCCTCCACCCCTCCAGGAAAGCAAATGGGACTTAAGGCTCCATAACCAGGTATACTGGTCGCTGCTTCTCAGCATTAATGGATTACCTGCCTTAAACCCTGACCCGGTGTATGACCTAACAATTGGTGTGTGCAGGTTTTGTCTATGAACTGGTAGATGACCCCCTTCTTACCCAGGATGGGATACCACACCTCTGGCTGAGGTGCAGTACCTTTGTGGTGACAGAAGCCTCAGAGGCGCCACACAATATGCACTCAGAGCCACGGGCAGTTATGGAGCATATTGCTAATCCCTACCTAGCAGTCCCAGCCTATAGTAGCATAGATAAAGGGATCCTCAGAAGAAGTATTTATAAAGATCTTTTATCATAAAAACTAATTGCAAGGGCGTTACTTCCCTTGGCTGGTTGGCACCTCTAGCATGTCAGCATGCCCACAGGGGCCTACTAGCATGCTAATGAATGTGTAGCATCAGAGGATGGTCGCGGTCACCTCTCTGATGCCATCATGTTCGAATCCTGGATTTCGGCTCAGTGTACATGAACCCGGACTTTAGGTCATGCGCACTACATGGGTTTGAAGCAAGGACTTGCACATCCAGCTTCATAGTGCGCATGACCGACTGTCTGGGATTATGCACACTGAGCCGAAATTCAGGACTTGGATGAGATGGCGGCGGAGAGGTGAGTGCGACCATCCTCTGATGCTGCGCATTCATTAGCATAATAGTATGCCCACAGGGGCCTACTAACGTAATAAGGGGGCCGACTAGCCAAGGGAAGTAACACCCTTGTGACTAGTCACTGGCCTCATTAGCATATGATATGGGATCTTTAGAAATACTTTTTCTAAAGATCCCTTTATCTATGCTACTATATACAGGGACAGTTAGGCAGAGATTAACAATATGCACCCAGGACTGCTCGTGGTTCTGGGTGCATATTGCCCCTGACTGGTACACTTTAACTTCAAAGCCGATATGACTATAATGGAAGTTGTGTAGGATGCATCCACACATTCCCATGGTTGGGTTTGAATATAAGTGCCAACCGTTGAGCTACTTTTCCAGTATATTAATTTATCCTTCAGCTTTACATTCTTCTTTTCATTTTATTACCTGTCATTTATTTCCAAGCATAATATCTATAACAATCTGAACCAAACCAGTCTTATGTTACAGTATGAATGCTAGTGTATATTCTATGGTAGTAAAATTAAGTTATTTAGCAAGGGCCTCTGTTATGACAACAGGAACAGTGAGCCTGCTTTTCAACTCCCACCTTTGACAGCAAGGTTGCTCTGGAAGAGCCCAGAGATGAGTCCCTGGTTCTGCTTGGTGAGTGGGAAGCATTTGATAAGTGCATGCCTTTGCTTCCGGCCGTCCACAGCGCAGCCTTTGTTTCATCTACACATGATTAAATGGTCTAAAGGGCAATTATGAACTGGAGGAAGGAAAAGCCAACTCTCTCCAGGTTTCCTCAATCAGTGTGATTGAATTTCTTGTAGTACAGCAGCAGTAAGAGAGACAGACTCAATGACTTTTCCTGGTAAATATTCTGTAGCTTAGCAAAGAGCTCTTGTTTAACTGCTCGCTGTTCCATTTTATTATGTGCAAATTGTGGCTTAATAGATTTACAGTAGCCATAAAATTGCTATTTTTGAGAAAACCTGTCTGAGCAGCCAACCAAGCTTCAATTGTGGTATGCTTTAATACACAGATGGGATCGAATAGTAGAAATGTTAAATGTCTTTGCAGAAAATGTTTTTTTAGGGAATTCTCCGTCCTATTGTAACTTGAAACTTACATTTTGTACCTGCTTTGTTTCTCTAATGCTTTTAATTATACCTGTTTTGTTTTTTACTTTTGTGCTATGTTGTACAGTGCCCAGGAAAATAACGTAAATCTAATAGAATAAAAGATTCCTGTTAGGATAATAATAATGACAATTTTTGGTTGTTGCAGAATTGCTTTAAAAATTTGGCGCTCTACCCGGCTCATCCTATTGCCCTGGTATGGTGGCAATTGGGGTAATATATGGGGTTGATGTCAGCTGTCATTATTCAAAAATAACAGCTGCCATCAAGCCCTGGGTTAGTAATGGAGAGGTGTTTGTGAGACTCCCCCATTATAAACCTTGTGAATAAAAAAACAAAAAACAAGCACATGAAAATCCTTTATTTTAAATAATAAAAAACACACTCTCCTTTACCAATCTATTAACCCTGAAAACAGGAGCTGCAGTGATGGAAAATGCAAATGATCACTCCAGCTCCTGGGACATACTGAGGGCAACATGGGACATCAGTCAGGTCACCAAGGTTCACAGCTGGGTTCCTACAATACTAGGTGTGACCACCGGTGAACTCTCTGCCGGATTGTTGGACTGCTGGATTACAGGACTCAGTGGCACAGCAGTCCAGCAATCTGGCAGTCAGGTCACCGGAGTTCAAACTCCACTGAGTGGGAACATGCAGTTGAACCCGCTGCCAGTTTGCTGGACTGCTGTGCAGCCATGTCCTGCAATCTCACAGTCTAGTAATCTGGCAATGGGTTCAACTGAGTTCACTAAGAGCAGCGTTGGAGCCCCAGAGTGTGAACTCCAATGACTTGACTGCCGGATATCCAAACTATCGGATTGTGGGAAACAGCAGCACAGCAGTTCAACAGTCCAGTAACTATGAGGCCTAGAAACCTTAATGGAGCCGTTAAGGGATTCTTTAAGTTTGATGGGGTTGCCAGCTGTTGGGACACCTGGAGGCTGTAAACTCTTACTCTTATTTTCAACCTAAGAATACCAGTCTCCAGCTGTCTGCTTTATCTGTGCTATTTATAAAAAAGTGGGGGAGCCTCTATTTTTAATAATAAGCCAAGATAAATCACAGTTTGGTGTTGCAGTCCAAAGTTGTCTACTGTACCTGTGATGGTTATCACAAATATTTTGGGGACTGTACATCCCATTGATGTATAGCACCCCTGGGGTATCAGGTGCCACAACATATGTAACCAACTGTGGACAACCCAAACCCTGGAATACCAGTGTCGGTAAATACACCAACACCATCACACATACACTAAACCCCATGTCCAACCTGGGAAAACTGCCTGGAGACAGATTTAAAGTTTGGCCACCTATTGGTTGCTAAGCATCCAATCTGCTAGGGAGAGACCCAAAAAGGGGTGGGGCTAGTTGCTAGGTGGGGAGTTGGCAGGAGAAGAAAAGTCAGTTGTTGTTGGAGAAAGACTCTGAGGGAGTCAGAAGTGAGAGAAAGGAGAAAGTGAAGTGTTTTAGGACAGTAGTCCTAGGTGTTAAAACCTGAAGAAAGAACTGGAGCTAAAAAGGGGAAGGGTTGCTGTTAAGTAAGGAAGCAGTGCTCAAGGAACCTAGGGTTGCCAGAGGAGTGCGGGACCAGGATTCACAGAATCCAGCACAGGCGGGGAGCAGAACCCTTGAGCGAGAGTACGCTTCAAGCTACTTGTTAAATCTGCCAGGTGAGGGGATCATCAGGGTCCCTCACCAACCTGAGTGTCTGGAGCAAATTAGCAAAAAGGGGACCTGGGGACAGGGGTTCAACCCATTAAAATTGTCCAGGCTGCCTGCTATCGTTCCACTTGGTGTTTTCCCCTTTACCTGCACAGTTCTTCAGCCTCGGGCATTTACTATCCAATTTTCACTCTTATTGAGTGTGCCCCTCTTTGGCGATTTGTGTAGTTGCAAGGGAAACATTCCCACCCTTGCCATATTTTGCAGTGGTTCTATAGGGGGGCACTTTTTTAGGCCTGACTACAGGTATACATATATCTACTCTCCTCAATATGTGCCCCTTCTGGCTTACCCCCCCATTTAAATCTTGCCATGTTGGTGTGTAGATCCTAACTACAAGATACCTACGACTTGGTTGGTTCTGTGTGGTAATTCTGTTACCTCAACAACCCCCCCCTTGTTCTCCACATTCTGCTTGACCTATCCAAAGTCTTGAATGTTTTATATAATATTTTTCTACATGATTTTAACTAATAAAATGTATTTTTCAACAATATTTTTTGCCTCATCTCCTTTCCTCCTCCTTTGTGGTGTGCCTGCTGTACGGGCAAGAACTGTGAAACGGTGGGGATCCCATGACACTTTAGGCCACAGGGACCCATCGAAAGCTAAAGTGTGCACAGAGGGAAGCTCACCAGATCACCAACTTACACTGGGAATAAAGAGTGAGGGAACACCTGAAAAACAGTACCAAAACAGTGAGTACAAATCAGTATAAACTGCAGTCCCTGTGCGGCTTGAATCCTTTCTACATTGGTGCATCATCAGCTCACACCGCACACAACAACTACCATCATCCTCTTTCGGGGCCTAGCCCTACTTGCGGAGGGTCAGAAAACCTGAGCTGCATTTTACTACCTGCCCCAGGAAAATCACGCAGTGGTGGCTCCTACAAAATAGCCGCAACCCGCCAGTGGTGTAGTCAAAAACTCTTTTATTTATTTTACTACTTTTTCATCCTTTTTCGGATCGACCCCCGGGGTCACAGAACTGGGCATCGGCCGACCATCCATGACTCCCCTGTTCACCACACAGACCAAGTATCCCACTGCCCTGGGATGTCACAGATGCATTAGAGTTTCCCAACGACTTGAATTACATTATATCACGTTATTTATTGATATACCGTATGTCATTCTTTTCTTGAATAATTTATCTATGGGGGTAAGAAATAAGAAAACATGTACGAACTATAACCCAAAATAAATGCTCTTGATATATAAGTTACACATTCCTGTGAGAATACAGAATTATTGAGACCAGACAATTTTGTAAATGCCCCTCATTTACATAGTAAGCACTTAAAGAAAAGAATAAAATCGCTAAAGAGTATTTGGGATCAGAATTTTAACCCCTTAACGACTAGCGGTCATAATGTTACTGCCCGCGGTCTGCCGCCGGCAGCATGCAGTGATCGGCGCACATCTCAGCTGATTTTCGCAGCTGAGATGTGTGCCTTCTAGGCACGAGCAGAATCGTTATCTGCTCGTGCCGTTTAACCCCTGAAATTGCGCTGTCAATATGTGACAGCGCCATTATAATCGCGATAGCGGTAAACTTTTACTTACCGCCCGATACCGAAAGTCACTTGATGTGATCACATGACTTTTGGTGGCTGTCATGGTAGCACAGGGTCATGTGATGACTCCTGTGCTAGACATGAACTACTTTCAGTTTCACTTGGCCCGGATCCAAGTCAATCAAAAACTGAGCGTATCTGCTGTTTACAGCTGTATAGCAGTGATCAGCAGATAGTGCAGAGCGATCGGATTGCTAATCACTATAGCCCCCTAGGGGGCTAGTAAAATAAAATAAAAAGGAATACAAATAGTTTTAAAAAATTAAAAAAAAAACAAAAAAACCCCTACAAGTTCAAATCACCCCCCTTTCGCCCCATTGAAAATCAAAGGGTTAAAGTTAAAAAAATATACACACATTTCTTATCGCCACATTCAGAAACGCCCGATCTATCAAAATATAAAATCAATTAATCTGATCAGTAAACAGCGTAGCGGCAAAAAAATTCCAAACGCCAAAATGACGTTTTTTTTGTCGCCACAACTTTTGCTCAAAATGCAATAACAGGCGATCAAAACATGTCTGTGGATGGATGCCATGTTTGGTATAGGTGGTCTCCTTGACTGGAGACTGCCCTTCCCGTGGTTGTTCCTTCCCGGTGAAAGACCTGGCTAGTTTCCTGCCAGCGTTGAGAAACATGTGATGGTGTCTCCGCGGCTTTCTCATTTGCATACTTCCCAGGGGGCTTTGCTCTAGAATCACTGCGTTGAGAAACACGTGATGGTGTCTCCGCAGTGGATATGTTGATCTCCCTAAGGTCAACAATGCTTGCTTAAGTAGTCTTTTACTAGGCATTGCCCTTACTAGCCAGATTCCTACTCCACACTGATGAGGGGCAAATACCCCGAAACGGCTGTCTGTGGATGGATACCATGTTTGGTATAGGTGGTCTCCTTGACTAGAGACTGTCCTTCCCGTGGTTGTTCCTTCCCGGTGAAAGACCTGGCTAGTTTCCTGCCAGCATTGAGAAACATGTGATGGTGTCTCCACGGCTTTCTCATTTGCATACTTCCCAGGGGGCTTTGCTCTAGAATCACTGCGTTGAGAAACACGTGATGGTGTCTCCGCAGTGGATATGTTGATCTCCCTAAGGTCAACAATGCTTGCTTAAGTAGTCTTTTACTAGGCATTGCCCCCACTAGCCAGATTCCTACTCCACACTGATGAGGGGCAAATACCCCGAAACGGCTGTCTGTGGATGGATACCATGTTTGGTATAGGTGGTCTCCTTGACTGGAGACTGCCCTTCCCGTGGTTGTTCCTTCCCGGTGAAAGACCTGGCTAGTTTCCTGCCAGCGTTGAGAAACATGTGATGGTGTCTCCGCGGCTTTCTCATTTGCATACTTCCCAGGGGGCTTTGCTCTAGAATCACTGCGTTGAGAAACACGTGATGGTGTCTCCGCAGTGGATATGTTGATCTCCCTAAGGTCAACAATGCTTGCTTAGGCGATCAAAACATAGCATCTGCACAATAATGGTGCAATTCAAAACATCAGCTCGAGACGCAAAAAATAAGCCATCACTGAGCCATAGATCTTGAAAAATGAGAACGCTACGGGTCACGGAATATGGCATATAACGTGCGCCACTTTTTTCGGACAAATGTCTGATTTTCTTTTAACCCCTCATATAAAAGTAAACCTATACATGTCTGGTGTCTACGAACTCGCACTGACCTGAGGCATCACACTGACACATCAGTTTTACCATATAGTTAACACAGTGAATAAAATATCTCATAAACAATAGTGTTATCACACTTTTTTTGCAATTTTTCTGCATTTTCCAGTACACTATATGGTAAAACTCATAATTTTATTTAAAATTACAGCTTGTTCCGCAAAAAATGAGCCCTCACATGACCACTTTGACTGAAAAATAAAAAAGTTACGTCTCTCAGAAGAAGAATGGCGAAAAAAAAAAAAACGGAAAGCGAAAAATCGGCCGGTCGTGAAGGGGTTAAACTGCAAAAAATGTATTTTTCAGCAATCTTCAATGTATTATCTGATTTAATATGCGATGCAGTAAATCCAACTCCTGAAGTTGAAATCCAGATCCCAATTTCTGGAGCGCTGCCTTCTCTCTCGACACGACACGAAACATTAGTGTCTGCAGAAAGCGTACACAGAAAAAGTAATCGAGGGTTGGAGGGTGCTCAGGGAGGAAAAAAGTAGTGGTGTACCAATATAAATAGAGCTTCCACAGTGATAACAATAGGAAAAACTCACAGAAATACAGGGGGTAGCGAATTCCACCAATCCCTGAACTCTAGATTTAACCGAAGATCTTTATTCTAGTCAATGGAATATGGTTCTCATAGTTCAGCGAATCCCTGGATACATGTGCACTGAATCTGGGTCTATGTACCAAGATACATTTCATATGTGCGCATGCTCCTGGCTTTATTATGACTCCTTGGGAGCATGTACGCTAAGTGCGTTTCTGTGCTCCCGCCATTCTGCTGCTGCAGCTGCTGCCAGGAGGAGATAAAAGAAGAGGGACATGCAGGGTGCATGCCTGGGGAGCTGAGAGGCAGTACTAAAGTGCGAGATTATATGTGAGATTGCCGTGACACTGGGCCAGTTATGGCAATCAATTACAATGCCGGGGGGCGTACAAAATTTGGAGAGGACTGTAACTGGACCAAAGAAATGCGCCACACGTACGACTGAAGCAAAATGTCTTTAATGTACTCACTTCATCATAAAAAGTGGATTTTTTTAAACCCTTTACTACCCAGCCTCTTTTCACCTTGATGACCAGGCCAATTTTTTTCAAATCTGACCAGTGTCACTTTATGTCGTTATAAGTCTGGAACGCTTCAATGGATCCTGGTTATTCCTCTACTGTTTATTTTATTACACACTGGACCTCGTGATAGGGGTAAATTTAGGATGATATTTTTGTTGTTGATTTGTGAAAAAATACATTTCGCAAAATTTTTGCACTTTTCAAACTTTTAATTTTTATGCCCTTAAACCAGAAAGTTAGATCACATAAAATAGTTAATAAAAAACATTTCCCGCTTGCCTACTTTACATCAACACAGTTTTGAAACAATTTTTCTTTGTTAAGCCCGCTTTACACACTGCAATGTATCTTACGATGTGTCGGCGGGGTCACGTCGTAATTGACGCACATCCGGCATTGTAAGTTACATTACAGTGTGTGACAGGTACGTGCGATTGCGATTGAACGTTAAAACGTTCATCACATACACATTGTATCTGTCTCTAGAATTGAACGTGTGGTTGTTCAATGTTCCCGAGGCAGCACACATCGCTGTGTGTGACACCCCGGGAACATTGAACAGATCTTACCTGCGTCCTGCGGCTGCCACTGATAATGCAGAAGGAAGGAGGTGGACGGGATGTTTACGTCCCGCTCAGCTCCGCCCCTCCACTTCTATTGGCTGCGTGACATCGCTGTGACGCCGAACGTCCCTCCCATTCCAGGAAGTGGACGTTCGCCGCCCACAGTGAGGTCATATGGACGGGTAAGTACGTGTGACGGGGTTTATCGTTTGTGCGGCATGTTCAATAAATTGAACGTGCCGCACATACGATGGGGGCGTTGCAAATCGCATACGCTATCGTGTGCGAAATTCCAACGTGTAAAGCAAGCTTTAGGAAGTAAGACGGTTTAAAACTTTATCAGCAATTTCACAGTTTTCCAACAAAATTTACAATAATAATAAATAATAATAATAATAATAAAAATATTAAAAATAATAGCCATCTTTTTTAGGAACCACATCACATTTGAAGTGATTTTAAGAGGCCTAAGAGACAAAAAATAAAGTTGAACCCATTCTAAAAACTGCACTCCTTAAAGTGCTCAAAATAACACCCAAGAAGTATATTAACCCTTTAGCTGCTTCACAGCAGCTAAAGCAATGTGGAAGGAAAAAAATTAAAATTTTAATTATCCTCTCAAAAATGTTACTTTACCCTAAATTTTGCATTTTCACAAGGGTAACGAGAAAATGCACTATAAAGTTTGTTGTACAGTTTCCCCTAAGTATGCCGTTACCCCATATGTGGTGTGAATCAACTTTTTGGGGATATGGCAGAGCTCAAAAGGGAAGGAGCGCCACTTAAATTTTAGAGGGCAAATATCTCTGGAATAGATAGATGACACTATGCTATTTTTGGAAGTGCCTAAACAGTAGAGCCACCCCACAATTGATCCTAATTTGGAAACTAAACCTTTCAAGGAATTTATATATATGTTTTGTGAGCATCTTGAACCCACAGGTGCTTAACAGAATTTTATGAGCCATGAAAGTAAAAAATACTTTTTTTTACTATGGATGAGCGAATGTAATCGCCACTATTCGGTATCCGACGGAACACAGGCTATTTGCACCATTCGGTATCCGACGAATAAAACTACATCCGCTCCAATACTTTCAGTTTCAATTCTGACTTCCTAGCGCTTGTTTTCTAGCCTCCAGGTCCGGCGTAATCCATAAGATCGAGACAGAAAGAGAGAGAGAAAGAGACTGTGCTCATACTGTTTCTGCGTTTTCCCCAGTCACCACAGCTTGCCGTTGAGTCCAACGGGAAATTATTCTGGTTTCAAATAGACTTACATTGGGCGTCGAATATTCGCGAATAGTTGTATAGCGGGGACATATTCACCGAATATTCAGCGAAGCGAATATTAGAGTTTTCAATCATCCCTAATTTTTACCAAAAAAATGTTGCTTTATCTCCAAATCATTCATTCTACAAGGATAACAGGAGAAAATGCACCATACAATTTGGTGTGCATATTCTCCTGAGTACACTGATACCTCATATGTGATGGTAATCTACTTTTTGGGCACATGGCAACACTCGGAAGGGAAGGAGCGCTATTTGACTTTTTAAATGCTAAAATGGCTGAAATTGTTACCGATTGCCATGACACTTTGAAGAGCCCCTAGTGTGCCTAAACAGTGGAGCTCCCACACAAGTGACTTTATTTTGGAAACTAAACTCCTGACGAAATTTTTCTAGATGTTTAGTGAGCACCTTGAACCCCAAGATGTTTCCCAGAATGAAACAACACATTTTTATCCACAAAAATACCAATACCCCAAATGTGTTTCAAAACATTTTTAGGCTGGGGGCTCCCAAAACCATGGATCTCCGCAGCCTGAGAATACCAACCATCAGCTGGGAGGCTTTATCTTGGCTTGGTATCAAAATTGAGGGGGACCGCACACCAGTTTTTTAAATTTATTTGTTTACTGTACGATATAGACCTGCCCACCGGCGGCTGTGATTGGTTGCAGTCAGAGAGCTGTCATTCAGCTTGGGGGCAGGTCTGACTGCTACCAATCACAGGAAGAAGCAGTTAATATGTAATAAAGCTAATGAGCAGGTAGGGAAGAAGAATGAGAGGCAGTGGGAGCATTGTGACAGGCGCACCGTGCCATGATCGGTGATTATGAACATGAGAGAGAGAAGTGGCATAATACTGTTACATCCTCATTCTCAGAAACCATATGTAAGTCAGAAATGAATGCAGGCATATTCTCCAGGCTCTCCCCATTCACATTCATCACTTTCCCATCCATTTCAGCTTTTCCTCAGGCCCCCTGACCTCTCTGTTGAGTCCAGCAGAAATTTATTTGCATTTTCCATTGACTTGCATAGTACCCGCTATTCATAACAAATACACGAATATTACAAAGGACTCGTTACGAGTATAGCGATTACAAATATTACGGTACTCGCTCATCTCTAGATATTTCCTTACAATGCTCTGATCGCAGCTGCACTTTACTACAATGATCGATCACTGCAGTACAGTGCAAGGCTACATGCGCACGCTGCTTTTTTTGCTGCTTTTTTGCTGCTTTTTTGGCTGCAGTTTTGTCAGCAGAACTTTCTGACATCTGACTTCCCAGCAAAGTCTATGAGAAGTCAGATTTGTCATGCGCACATTGCAGTTTATTTGTCAGCGTTTTTTTTGTCAAAAGTTTGTGACAAAAAAAATGCAGCATGTTCATTCTTCCTGCGTTTTTGTCAACATTTGTCACCCATTGAAATCAATGAGGGCATCAAAAACGCAGGAAAAATGCATGCTAATCAAAAGTGGTGCATTTTACCTGCCTTTTACCTGCGTTTTTGGTACCAAAAACGCAGGTGATTTGTCAGGACGTGAGGTCAGGCAAGTGGTCCCTCCCGTCCTCCATGTGTTCCCCGAAGTACCGTTGTCCCCAGGGGAGATGATGTGGAGGACGGGACTATCATCAGCGGCGGCAGCGAGAGGGAAAAATCAATGTTTTCAGCTGCCAATGTCCATCCCCCTCTCGCCGCTGCCGCCATTGATAGTCCCGTCCTCCACGTGTTCCCCAAAGTACCACTGTCCCCAGCATGCACGCACAGGGGAGATGATGTGGAGGACGGGACTATCAGCGGCGGCGGCAGCGAGAGGGGGATGGACATTAGCAGCTGAAAACATTGATTTTTACCTCTCGCTGCCGCCGCTGCTGATAGTCCCGTCCTCCACGTGTTCCCCGAAGTACCACTGTCCCCAGCATGCAGGCACAGGGGAGATGATGTGGAGGACGGGACTATCAGCGGCGGCGGCAGCGAGAGGGAAAAATCAATGTTTTCAGCTGCCAATGTCCATCCCCCTCTCGCTGCCGCCGCTGATAGTCCCGTCCTCCACGTGTTCCCCGACGTACCACTGTCCCCAGCATGCACGCACAGGGGAGATGATGTGGAGGACGGGACTATCAGCGGCGGCGGCAGCGAGAGGGAAAAATCAATGTTTTTAGCTGCCAATGTCCATCCCCCTCTCGCTGCCACCGCTGATAGTCCCGTCCTCCACGTGTTCCCCGAAGTACCGCTGTCCCCGCACAGGGGAGATGATGAACCCCTCTCACTGCCACCGCCACCGCTGAAAGTCCGCTCCTCCACGCTCCTGTCAGCTCCACGCAGTAGCGCGATCAGCTGAGCTGTCACTGAGGTTACTCGCGGCCACCGCTGGATTCAGCGGTGGCCGCGGGTAACCTCGGAGATAGCTCAGCTGATCGCGCGGCTGTCTTCATTTGCTGCATGGAGGTGACCCGAGCGGTGGTGTCTTCTGCAGCTCCGGTCACCTCCATGCAGCAGAGCTGGATGCGGCGCTGGACCATCCTGGATTACGCTGGACATGGAGGGCTTTGTCGGGGTTAATAAATTGGTAATGAGGGAATGTGTTTGTGTTTTTTATTTCTAATAAAGGATTTTTTCAGTTGTGTGTGTTTATTTACTGTAATTTACAGATTAATCATGGAAGGTATCTTGGGGAGACACCTGATATGATTAATCTAGGATTTATTGGCAGCTATGGGCTGCCAATAACTCCTTATTACCCCGATTTGCCAACGCACCAGGGCAAATCGGGAAGAGCCGGGTTCTGTCCCAGAACAGCCGCTAATGGATGCGGCCATTCTGGGCGGCTGCTGACTGATATTGTTAGGCTGGGGGGCTCCCCATAACGTGGAGCTCCCCATGCTGAGAATACCAGCCTTCAGCCGTATGGCTTTATCTGGCTGGCATTAAAATGGGGGGGGGACCGCACGCCAGTTATTTTTAATTATTTATTTATTTCTAATTTTTTTTTTTTTTCAATTCAACAAGCTTTATGGGCTTGTTTGAACTGAAAAATACATGAAACAATTGTTGACAAAACTGCAGCCAAAAACGCACCAAAAAAGCACCTACATTTTTTGTGACATTTCCAGGCTCTCTCTGACAAGGTGCAGTTTTGGCTGCAGTTTTGGCTGCAGTTTGTGAACACGAAAAAGAAGCAGCGTGCGCATGTAGCCCAACTGTCAGAGCTGCACTATGAGAAACTTCACTGATCATGCTTCAGGCATGAACAACCAGGCTTCCCTGTAGTCAGTTGACCCGGAGGTCATCATGACAACCTTGGGTCACCATGGCGACGATCGGGCCCTAGTGATTACATTGCGGGGGCAACAATCGGAAGAGGACAGGGATCGTGATCCCTCTCCCTAAGTGCCGCGATCAATATCAATCCTAGCATTTTGGGGCTTACATAGCCAAGGTTTTCATGGGCACCATCCCTGGCTCTGATGGCCAGAGATCGTCTCTCAGAAAAGCTGAGTTCTAGACAACGATCGCACTGAGCAAAACGCCCACTCGTTTGCCAAGAGGTGCATATACATCTTAGGTTGGGAACTACTCCCTTTCTAAGATGTATATTTACGTCCAAAGTAGTAAAGGGTTTAGGATAAATACGGGCAACTTTTTTTTGACAAAAGAATATTAGGGATGCACATTTCATCAATAACAATACACTGTGGGCAGTTTAATATTGAAAAAGACATGACAGGTTCCCTTTAAGTATAAACAATAGTTTATAAAAATACTTCATTTCAAGGTCAAGATAACTTTCTGCTTCCTCTGGAGAACACAAAATTTCAGGGGTTCCAAGTTGTTGGTATTTCAAGCACCAGCTACTCCTCTATAAATCTGGATAATGCAATGGCCACAAAGTATCATATCTTGCTAAAAATCTAAACTATTTATCCCTTTTGAGGTATCTTGCAATCTGTTCCATACATAATAAAAATTTATATAAAAATAAATACAGTATATATGAATATAGTCCTCAAAATGGAATTTGAAATTCAAATTCCATATTAGTAGTTTTTGAAAAATGTATTTGTAGTGACATGAGAATCTGAAGAAATTCGTTTTCTGCAATTTGATTGAATTTGACCTGGAAATCTGATTCACATAGAGCTTTGATGCAAATCATTATTATGCACTAATTTTAGTTTAATAGAACCCCAAATAAGAACAAAATACATGCACGTATTTCATATAATAAAACTCTAAAAACATAACTGGACCTCTATGGAGAAGATCCTAGCCTTCTCTTAAAGGTAATAAGAATCTCTGTTACTTAATGCAAATATTAGAATAATGAAAAGTTATTAAAGGGATTCTGTCAGCAGGTTTTTGCTATTTAATCTGAGGACAGTAAAGCTGGGTTTACACACTGCAACATCTCAAACGACATCGCTGTAACGTCACCGGTTTTGTGACGCAATAGCGATGTTGTTTGCGATGTTGCAGTGTGTGAAACCTATCAGCGACCCGGCCCCTGCTGTGAAGTTGCTGATCGCTACAAATCGTTCAGGACCATTCCTAGGTCCTATGTTTCCCGCTGTGCAGCAAGCATCGCTACAAAGTTTCAGTGTGTGAAAGACTTTGCAGCGACTTTGTTAGCAACTTCCCTTTCAAAAAGCTGCTTATCAACGCCCCCAACAACCAGCTAGGTCGCTCTGCAGGTCCGGATCGCTGTTGCATTGTTGGCCAGGTTTGCCTGTTTGACAGCTCACCAGCGACTCACCAGAGACTTAGGGAGGTCGCTGTTACGTCACAAAACCGGTGACGTTACAGCGATGTCCTTTGCGATGTTGCAGTGTGTAAACCCAGCTTATGAGGTAAGGGTGAAAACACAGAATTCAAATGTGTGCTACATGTCAAGGGCCTCTGCTGTTGTTTACTTAATCTAAGTCTTTTATCAGTAGGAGAATATGATGTCCTACTCCGCCCCTTTTGTGATTAGCAGCTCACTATAAACATTGTACATTGAAAGCTGGTGTGAGCGGGAGCAGCTGTCATGAGTGTTTCTTGTGCTTGAGAGACTTGTGACAACTCTGGGACTGGAGCTTGACATAGCTTTGTGATTTTAAAAGTGTTTTGTTTTCTGTTGGTGTAGCATGGGTTAATGACACTTTCCTTGCTGCTAGCTTCTGGTTTGTTCACCTCAGGTGCAGCCGGTTTGTGACCACTCCCATTTCTTTTGATTAGTCACATGCTAAATCACCTGATGCCAGTAATAAAATCTCACTTTGTTTCTGACCACTATGGAGGGAGGAAGTTTTCTTTGTGCTGCTGGTATTATGCAGCTGGAGCTTAAATGTTGCAGTGCTACATTTTGGATCCTAGTCGGCTGCAGCCTTGGTGTCTGGCTGCAGCAGTAAAGTTTATTTGATTATCCTTTTGTCTTTATTACACTGTTTGTCCTCCTTCCCCCGTGTGTAGTGACCATAGTAGTGACATATACCATATTTACAGGCCTTATTATTATCAAGGGTGAGTGTAAGGAACAGTGAGGGACTAGACATGTGACGATGATGAGGGGTAGGACTCATATAAAGGCACTAGGGGCGCTCGGGGGCCAGAGATAGGTTAGTATCAATAAGTGGCGCATCCGCCTCTCTATGTCGTCAGGGTCCTCTCTTTTACAATCCCTGTTGAGACCCATGCGCCGGACAGTCGTTGTTTCATGTATATCTGTCATGCCATGTGTCAGATACTTGCCTGTCCAAGCGTGACAGCAGCTTTTTCTGCTCTGCTGCATTGCTAAATATAAAAACTAATTGTTGTAGAAGGGCAGCACCCATTAATCTAAGTGGTACATTGTTAGAGTCAGGGTCTCATTGCCTACATAATACTGCCCTCAGATGAAGTAGAAAAAAAACCTGCTGACAGATTCCCTTTAACAATTTCACTGTATTGTAATTACTTTTGGCATTCTGATATTTTCTACCACTCCCTAAATTTTTCACCCTTAAAATTAGGTATAGTTTGTGGTTCATTGCCATGCAAATTGCATGTAATTATTTTAGAAATGTGACCTCTTACACTCCACAAATATGATCTCAGGATATTTTGCCTTACATTTCACAATACATCTATGTAAATGTGGTAAAACTAAAAACTCCTTTAGTATTTCTTCCAGAACAAATTCGGCTTAAGAGAAATCTGCAGTGAATTATTCAGAACCTCCGTTACCTAAATCGCCTGTGCAGTCCTGTAATAGTACATCAACCTGACAATGATCTTTCACCTTTATCTTGGATATGATATTTTCCTGGGTCAAGTTGCAAAGTGAAAATAGGAAATAAGCGAAAATTGGTCCTCAGGTCTAATTAAATGAAATTTTATTCCCACATGTATGTATGGAAATTAATAACATAATTGCATAATTTGAAACAGTTGCAAAAAATACCTATGCAATCAATTCTGTGACTCAGTGCAATTATGGTCCTAATATTTAATGTACAATTATTTATTTGGGACATTCTGTACGTGATCGTACATACTGTTGAATTATTTTCCCTAATTTACTATACTGAAACTTTTTTTTACGATATTTTAACCTTTACACTTCCTTATGATAAAAAGTCTTTGCAAGCTGAATGAATAGAATGTTTTCACTCTCTTATTTAGAATTTTTCCTATGCTTTAAAAATTGCTATGCAAATAGTTGCAACTTTTTTCTTTTTTTATATACTGTATGAATAATTACTGTCCATCCACTATCCAACAATACTGAATGCAATACCCATTGTATAGTAAAGCTGCCATATTGATGAAATAAGTGACTGACCCCATCTTTGTAGTCCCAAGCTTCATTTTCTTATTCTTTTAGACCATCATTACCAATAAGCCACTAAAGGTTAAACTGAGGCTTTTCTGATGGAATTTATTTATTAATGCTATTAATGCCACATAACTCTACAGACGTGATCATCATTGTCCCCATTGGGGCTCACAATCTACATTCCCTATCAATATGTCTTTGAGATGTGGAAGGAAAATTAAGTACCCAAAGGAAACCCATGCAAACATGGGGAGAACATACAAACTCCTTAAAGATATTGTCCTTGGTGGTATTAGCCTGGGCAAAATATTTAACTAGCACTAGCCAGCAATAGACCTCCAAGTAATGGACACTTAATACACCACTATGAACCAGATACTGTACCGGATTACTAGTACATGATAAAACACTGCTATCAGAGTCCTTAACCATTCAGAGATGAAAAACAGTCCACAACAAGACTAGACTTTAGACTAGTATTTCTGAAAAATAAATATAATGGATCTAGAGAGTTTACACATCCTTAAAAGTATACTTGGTTGAAGTTCTCTTTGAATTTATGACACCAGTCTTTCTTTTTGGGTAGGAGTCAATCAGCATGGTACATATAGAATTGGCAATCTTTGCCCACTCTTCCTTGCAGTAGCCCTTTAAATCTTTTAGATTGTGGGGACATCTCCTCTGTGCAGTGCCCTCTTCACTTCTGGTCAACCCAATTGGATTCAGGTCTGTGCTTTGACTGGGCCATTTCAAAACTTTGTATATCACAGAAAAAAATGTATGTTTAATACAGGGGTACCAAGAAATATTAAACCCTTCTCAACATTGGACATACTGGGTTCTCCTGCTTGTCGGCAACATCCCGACCAAGGATGTATCCAGTACCTAAGGGTGATCACCAGGAGCATGATCCCAGATGTTTCTGTCAGTGCTGCACTGACAACTATAGTGTATTGAAATGATTGTGCCTTGCAATAAATTATAGCTGTGAGCAGAGTAGTAAAAGGTAAGGTCCCGTATAGGGACTAAGTAGAAAAGAAAAAAATATATATTTTTTTAACCCCTTCACGACCGGACAATTTTTCGCTTTCCGTTTTTTTTTTCGCCATTCTTTTTCTGAGAGACGTAACTTTTTTATTTTTCAGTCAATATGGTCATGTTAGGGCTAATTTTTTGCGAAACGAGCTGTACTTTTAAATGAAACCATCAGTGTACTGGAAAACGGCAAAAAAAATCCAAATGCAGAAAAAATTGCAAAAATAGTGCGATAGCACTATGGTTTTTGAGATATTTTATTCACTGTGTTCACTATATGGTAAAACTGATGTATGGGTGTGATGCCTCAGGTCAGTGCGAGTTCATAGACACCAAACATGTATAGGTTTACTTTTATATAAGGGGTTAAAAAAAATCGGAAGTTTGTCCAAAAAAAGTGGCTCACGTTTTGTGCCATATTCCGTGACCCGTAGTGTTCTCATTTTTTGGGATCTATGGCTCAGTGATGGCTTATTTTTTGCGTCTCGAGCTGACGTTTTTAACGGTACCACTTTTGCGCAGATGCTACGTTTTAATCGCCTGTTATTGCATTTTGCGCAAAAGTTGTGACGACAAAAAAACGTCATTTTGGCGTTTGGAATTTTTTTGCCGCTACGCCGTATACTGACCAGATTAATTAAATTTTATATTTTGATAGATCGGGCGTTTCTGAACGCGGCGATACCAAAAGTGTGTATATTTTTTTATTTTTTTAACCCTTTAATTTTCAATGGGGCGAATGGGGGGTGATTTGAACTTCTAGGTTTTTTTGTTTTTTTTAATTTTTTAAAACTTTTTTTTTTACTTTTTTTTATTTTACTAGTCCCCCTAGGGGGCTATTGCGATCAGCAATCCGATCGCTCTGCAGTATCTGCTGATCACAGCTACACAGCTGTAAACAGCAGATGCGCTCTCTTTCTTTTTCACTGTGCAGCGGGCACAGCGAAAGTGAAAGCAAGTCATGTGTAGTACAGGAGTCATCACATGACCCTGTGCTACCATGACAACTATCGGAAGTCAAGTGATCGTGTCATGTGACTTCCGGTATCGGGCGGTAAGTAAAAGTTTACCGCGATCGCGCTTATAATGGCGCTGTCACGTATTGACAGCACCATTTAAGGGGTTAATCGGCACGAGCAGATAACAATTCTGCTTGTGCCTAGCAGGCACACATCTCAGCTGTGAAAATCAGCTGCGATGTGCGCCGATCGCGGCATGCTGCCGCCGGAGGACCGCGGGCAGTAACATTATGACATTTAGGATGTAACTTTACTGCCCGCTGTCGTTAAGGGGTTAAATCTAAAAAAAGAGCATATATATATATATATATATATATATATATATATATATATATGTATGTAAGATATATAAGATATAAATCTGGGCAAACTTGGGAGTACTTTCCACAGTGGGATGCAATGGGGCAGTTCTGTGGTAAATTTGGCCATGAATTCGAAAACACTATGAACCATGCCCAGGAATTGGCGCTAATTGTGCTCCCATTGATGCCAAAGCAAGAGAGGTATTTGAATGCCTTATAATAGCCGTAAAATTAGTGGAGTGCTTATGCGCTTCTTTCATCAACTTTACTAATTGATCATCCATACAAATGGGACGTAATTGGATGCGCCCTCTCTTGCAGCAGGAAGGGAATGTTTTGTCCTGCACCATTTCGTCTTTGAAATGTTTAGATTGGCAGAACTGACATTGAACTGTCAGTTCAGCAGCATAGTGCTCTTTAATACGTGTCTTATCAATTTGATTGAGAAGCCCTCTAGCGGCAAATGAAACTTGCCGTCGTCATGTGGCTCTTGCTTTTGCGACACGTATTCTATCTTGTTCTCGTCTTTGTGAAATTTGTGTCTCAGTTTGTGCATTGTATGTTGCTCGTTGTTGTGCAGCATTACATAATCTACACCATGTGCAGAATTATTAGGCAAGTTGTATTTTAGAGAATTTTTTTTATTATTGATCAACAACTATGTTCTCAATCAACCCAAAAGACTCATAAATATCAAAGCTTAATATTTTTGGAAGTTGGAGTGTTTTTTTTTTAGATTTCTCTATCTAAGAGGATATCTGTTTGTGCAGGTAACTATTACTGTGCAGAATTATTAGGAAACTTAATAAAAAACAAATATATTCCCATCTCACTTGTTTATTTTCACAAGGTTAAGCAATATAACTGCAGAAAATTTGGAAATAAACATTTCTGACATGCAACCCCCCCCCAAAAAAAATTAGTGACCAATATAGCCACTTTTTTATGATGACACTCAACACAGCCTACCATCTATAGATTCTGTCAGTTGCTTGATCTGTTTACGATCAACATTGCATGCAGCAGCCACCACAGCCTCCCAGATACTGTTCCGAGAGGTGTACTGCTTTCCCTCCCTGTAGATCTCACATATTATGAGGGACCACAAGTTCTCTATGGGGTTCAGATCAGGTTAAAAAGGGGGCCATGTAATTTTTTTTCATCTTTTAGACCTTTACTGGCCAGCCACGCTGTGGAGTAGTTGAATGGATGTGATGGAGCATTGTCCTGCATGAAAATAATGTATGTCTTGGACGATACCGACTTCTTCCTGTACCACTGCTTGAAGAAGTTGTCTTCCAGAAACTGGCAGTAGGTCTGGGAGTTGAGCTTCACTCCATCCTCAACCCGAAAAGGTCCCACAAGTTCATCTTTGAAGATAAAAGCCCAAACCGGTACCCCACCTCTACCTTACTGGCGTCTAAGTCAGAGTAGAGCTCTCTGCCTTTTACTGATCCAGGCCTCTGGCCCATCGAGAGTCACTCTCATTTCATAGTCCATAAAACCTTTGGAAAATCAGTCTTAAGATATTTCTTGGCCCAGTCTTGATGTTTTATCTTATGTTTCATGTTCAAAGGTGGTAGTTTTTCGGCCTTCTTTACCTTGGCCATGTCCCTGAGTATGGCACACCTTGTGCTTTTTGATACTCCAGTAACGTTGCAGCTCTGAAATATGGCCAAACTGGTGGCAAATGGCATCTTAGCAGCTTCATGCTTGATTTTCCTCAATTCATGGGCAGTTATTTTGCGACTTTTTTGCCCAACACGCTTCTTGCGACCCTGTTGGCTATTTGCCTTGAAACGCTTGATTGTTCGGTGATCACGCTTCAAACATTTGGCAATTTCAAGACTGCTGCATCCCTTTGCAAGACATCTCACAATTTTGAACTTTTCAGAGGCCGTCAAATCTATCTTCTGACTCATTTTGCCAAAGGAAAGGAAGTTGCCTAATAATTAAGCACACCTTATATAGGGTCTTGATGTAATTATACCACACCCCTCCTCATTATAGAGATGCACATCACCTGATTTACTTAATTGGTAGTTGGCTCTCAAGCCTATACAGCTTGGAGTAGGACAACATGTATAAAAAGTATCATGTGATCAAAATTCTCATTTGCCTAATAATTCTGCACACAGTGTATGTAATTCAGTCACTTCATTCGTTTCTCTTGCTCTGTCCGCTCTCTGTCGGGTTGCATCAGCAGTTCGACAATTTTGTTCGTTTTCTGTTTCATTAAGATGCAGGTTACGCATTCGTATGCGATTCACTTCTCTATGTGCAGCAGCGCGATCAATTTGATCCATCTTTGCAATGTTGCCTCGCACTGTTTCCTCAGTGTTGCCTAACAATGTTCCCTCAGTGTTGCCTCGGCAACATATTGCCTCACAGTTGCCTCAGTATTGCCTCAATATTGCCTCACACTGTTGTCTCAGTGTTGCCCCACAATGTTGCCTCACAGTGTTGCCTCGGCAACATGTTGCTCCTCAGTGTTGCCTCAATGTTGCTTCACAATGTTGCCTCAAAGTGTTGCCTCGGCAACATTGCCTCACACTGTTGCCTCAGTGTTGCCTCAGTGTTCCCTCAATATTGCCTCACACTGTTGCCTCAGTGTTGCCTCGCAATGTTGCCTCACAGTGTTGCCTTGGCAACATATTGCCTCACACTCTTGCCTCAGTGTTGCCTCAGTGTTCCCTCAATATTAACTCACAATGTTGCCTCACACTTTTGGCTTCACAACATGGGGCTGTGGATGGTTGCCTCAGCAACATAGGTCTGTGGATGACTCATTGCGCACAGACACATGGACATGTCCAAATTAGGTATATTGATAAAATTCTGTGAAGCACCTATAGGTTCTATATGGTCACCACAGTGTTGTTTCTTTTGGGGGATTTCCACTATTTAGGTACATCTGCAAATGGAACATGGTGTCTGCTACCTTTTCCAGCCAATTTTGCCAAAAACACTTTGAGCTCCTTCTGTACTGCTCCAGCAGCGGTCAAACCGCTCGGAACAGGATGTCACTGCCCGTGGCTCGAGGGTCTCTGGACCCGGGGGCTAATGGTCACACCCAAATGAAGAAGGTAGGTATTTACAGGGGAGATATATAGTTCGTGAAGCCACCAATGGTGTGTGGTAATAGGGAGTACCGCCGCTGCCGTTGGGAGTACCCGGGGTGATGGAGTGGGGCAGCTAGATGACGTTACCCTCCATGGGTAGGGAAAGGCCCCGGGACCCTGGATGGTGGTAAGGGGGGCAGAGGGAGCGCAGGCTCGCTGGTTGCAGGGGTGAATCAGGTACTCACTTAGCAAGAAAGCAGACACTGACAACGTAGTAAACCAAGTCTCTGGGTGCCGCTGCCCTCTTGGGGAGCTTGTTCGGGTCCCGTCCCCTGCAGTACTGCCTGGTGGTCTGTGGCCTGTCTCCTGTCACTGTATTTCAGACTGTTCAGTTGGCCCATTAGCTTGGAGCTTTCCGGGCCCTGCTCCCTGCCAAGAGTAGCAGAGGAGCTTTCTCTCAGAAGCTCATGCTTGGGATTTCAGTGGGCTGCTTTGCTTGAAAAGCCCTATCCCCCTCATTGTGCTAGTGCCCCCGATCTCTGAGCTTCGTGGGAACAGTCCATATAGGCCCTGTCCTCCGCAGGTTAATTACCGGGTTGCTTGAAGCTTCTCCCCAACCTAGGGTCCATGTACCCAAATGTGCCTTCGGTCCCAGCCTGGCTACTGAACTGCGGCTGCTGGCTATCCTCCAAGACTAGCCCAGCACCCAGTCCCAATCTTCTCGCGACCGGGTCTCCGACTCCTCCTGGTCCAGACCACCATTTGCGACCTAGTCTGCTTCTTCCCTGGGAGCTCTAACTCCCAGCTTCCTCCGAGCGCCTCACAGCTCGAGGACTACCACTGTTCTCTTTGCTCCCCTGGAGCCGACTGACTTGTCATCTCCCACCTCTCTTCCTAACCCCTAGGTGGGCGGCCTTATTCCAACTTAGCAGCCACCTGGTGTGCCTGACAGGGTATGGTGCGAGGTGTAACTAGGATTTGTGGATGCTGGTGGAGGCACTACCACAAGGTGGGGACTCAGAACCATGGGGGGGTTGAGCCCTGCACAGGGAGAGAAAGATTGTGCACAACCCTGTAACGACCTGACTAGTCCAGGGCGTCACACTTCCCTTTCAAACACTGCCATGTGCCTAAACAGTAGTTATCCACGACATACAGTATGGATTTCTAAATTTTTGGGCTAAAACAACATTTTTGTGGCATAAAAGACTTTCTCATTTCCACTACTCAACTTTATAAAATTCTGTGAAGCATCTGGGGGTTCAAGGTGCTATCCGCGCTTTGAGATACATTAGTGAGATGTGTAGTTTCCACAATGGGGTTACTTTATTAGGATTTCCATTGTTTAGCCACATCAGGGGCTCTGCAAATGGTGTCCGCTATCTATTGCAGCCGGTTTAGTACTCCAAAAGTCAAATGGTGCTCCTTCTGTTACAAGCCCTGTCGTGAACCCAAACAGTAGTTTTCCAACACTTATGGGATATTGGTGTACTCAGGACAAATTGCACAACAAACTGTGCAGTTCATTTTCTCCTGTTACCCTTGTGAAAATAAAAAATAGGGGGTTAAAAGCAACATTCTCATTAAAAGTCACTTCAAATGTGACGTGGTCCATAAAAATATTGGTTTTATAAATTTTGTTGGAAAAATGAGTTCATAACAAAAAAAATGTTTAAAAAATGGTAGTATAGCTAAGAGCACAGTAATTCAAAGTTAAAAAGTTGCGATATTTTCCATTTTATTTTATAAAAGTTTTGATTTCTTTATAAGTAAACACAAATAATATTGACCAATGTCAGACTCGCTACCGGAGGAACCTCCTGTAATACCAGTCCTTGCTGCGGTTACCTGGATTGAACTCCAAAGCTCTCACCTGAGCTCCGAAGTGCAGCCTGGACTGCACTTGGGGTTTGCAGTACTGAACTGCAAGCGCCAACTGATTCCCGGCGATTGCGGTTCAGTTCATGGCAGCTGCGTACAGGCCGGGCTGAACTCCAAAGCTGTCACCTGAGCTCCGGAGTTCAGCCCTACCTGTCCGCAGCTGTGACATGAACTGAACCGCAATCGCTGTGGAATCAGTGGGCGCTTGCGGTTCAGTTCTGCAGTCCAGTTCAGTCTAGGCTGCACTCCGGAGCTCAGGTGAGAGCTCCAGAGTTTAATCCAGGTAACAGAAGCCAGGACTGGTATTACTGGAAGTTCCTCCGGTAGCCAGTCCGACACTAATATTGACCAACATTTACAAACAACATGAAGTACAACTTGTCATGAAAATTCATAGAATCACTGGGATCCATTGAAGCATACCATAGTTATTACCATATAAATTGACACTGGTCAGGATTGAAAAAATAGGTTAGATAATCTGTCCATACGATAACTATTAGTCATATACTCCACAAATCTGGCCTTTATGGAAGAATGAAAAAAAAAAAAAAAGAGAAAAACACAATATGGAGTCTATACCCTATAGTAAGTAAACAATAGCAATATATGTACTAGTGATTATATATCTACTTACAATAAATGCAGGCTCATTTTGCAATTTTTTTCTTGGGTTTTGGATGTGAAATGGCCACAGTGGGAATGTGCTCTTATCATTGCACATGTACCAGCTTATGCCTCATGTTTTGTTTTTCTTAATGAAAGAGTAGAAAGAAGACAGCCATTTTTGAAAGCAAGCCATAAGAAGTCTTGGTTGCAATTTAGAAAAAAACATGAAGGGGACACAGCTAGCATGTGAATGAAGGTGCTCTGGTCAAATGAGACCAAAGTAGAAGTTTTGGGCTAAATGCAAACTGTGGAGGAAAACTAAGGCTGCAGTTTGAACTGCATAGTGGGGTTTAGAAACCCAAATTCCCATAGACTAAGCTTGAAAAGCAGAACACATCCATTTTGGCATTAAATGCTGCAGTTGAAAAAGCAGCAAACAAGCAGGTAAAAAGCAACGTGGACACATAGCCTAACACTACACATCACCGTAACAACACTATCACCAGTGTCCAATATGATGGTGGCAACACCATGCTTTGGGACTGTTTTTCTTCAGCAGGGACAGGAAAGGTGATCAGAGTTGATAGAAAGATGGCTGGAGATAAATTCAGTGCAATCCTGAAGGAAAACCTGTTAGAGCCTGCTAAAGTCTTGAGACTGGGGCGTAGGTTCAGCTTCTGGCAGGACAATGATCATAGGCATAATGCCAGATCTACTGTACAATGGATGGTTTAGATTAAAGCATCTTCATGTGTGTGAATGGCCCGGTCACAGTCCAGACCTAAATCAGGATAAGAATCTGTGATAAGATTTGAAAATTGCTTTTCACAGACATCTCCATCCAATCTCACTGACATCCCCCAAAAGACTTGTAGCATTAATTTTTATTTTGCTGCCTCCTGGCGGAACCCAGTGCAATGAAATGCAAGTCAGGATGCATGGACACCCTTCTCTTTGTTTACCCTCTGATGTTAATTTCCATCATATCTGAAGGTAATTGCCGGCTAATATACGGAATTGTTATTTATACTTTAATTCTTACAAGGCTGTGAGATCACTGTCATCAATGCATGGTTAGGAAGTGCAAATGTGCTCCTTTCTTTGTGTTCCCTCTGATGTCATTGTGCATCATGTCTTAGGCCTCCGACACACTCACGTGAAAATCACGCACATGCCGAGAGACACGTATTTCCCCTGTGTGTTGCGTGCAGGTAAGTACATGTCTCTGGTACGTGCGGGCCATGTGTGTTCTCCACATGCTATCCGTGATAACATACGGAGAACAGGTTATTTACATACTCACGTGGTCCTTCCTGCTGTCCGTGGTGCTGATCTTCGGTCTCCAGCCCTGCCGTCTCCGCGCTGCTGCTGCTGCTGGCAGGCAGTGAAGTGAACATTAAATGAGAATAATGAGTGGCGGTCGGCAGCAAGTGGCAGCAGCGGCAGAGACAGGAGGGCTGGAGAAGGTGAGTTAAGGTTTTTTTTTTTCTCTGACACGTGTGTTTTCTCCGGTGGTACGGGTGCGGGCCATGTGACACCCGTGCTGCCGGAGAAAACACTGACATGTCAGCGTGTAGAAAAACGCACACACATACAAACGCACACGGACACACGTTCCGTGTGGTTTTACGTGTATGTGCCTGCTACAATAGGGTAGCATTGCTGAACGTGTCTCCGTGCCGCCGGTACGTGCAAAAAATGGCAAACACGTACCGGCGGCACGGATGTGTGTCGCAGGCCTTAAGGAAATTGCCAACTTATATATTGACTTGCAACTTATGCTTTAACCATTACTAGGCTGTGAGACCATAGTTATCAATGCATTGCTAATGCCAAGTTCTTGCTGTGTTTATCTCTGGTATAATATAAGTGGAGTACACACACCCTCTCCTGGCCAACACATGTTTATTGGTCAGACATAGCCTTTCTCATATTTGCATATTTTTGTTCTAGATTTTTTGCCAATTGGGAGCACAGCTTGAGGGCTGTTTTCTTGTCTCTTTTGATAGGAATTTGTGGTTTATCCATGAATGTTTATAATACATTTTTATCTTTGCTTTTAGTTGTATTTCTCACCACTTATGATTTGCTAAATTATTTTTGTATATCTTGTCAATAAACTATTTGTATATTAATTGTATAAAAATATTGTTAATTGATATACCGTATTTTCCGTTTTGTAAGACGCGTTTTTCCTTTCCAAAATTGGGGGTAAAATGGAGGTGCGTCTTACAATGCGGATTTAGCTTAACGGGGTGGTGGTGGAGCGCAGTCATAGGCGGCAGGGTCGGTGATACTGGTTGTGTCACTGCTGTGTCACGGCGGCAGCGGGCGCTTGTTCTGACTGTGAGTTCTATTGAATCACCCGCGGTTGGTGCGATGAACTTCAAGAAAATTGCTGCTAAGGCAGCACGTGTGCAGATTGACATGATGGACTTTAACAAAATGGCCACGGAGACCTTTCTGCGCATGCGCTGCCCCTGCGGGTGACCTTCCTGAGCAGCTCCACCACCGTTCACCCTGGTAAGCATTAGAATTAACACACTAAGGGGTACTTTGCACGCTGCGACATCGCTACTGCGATATCGTCAGGGTCAAATCAAAAGTGACGCCGGTAACAACGTCGCAACATGTAATGCCTAGATGTGCCGATAAACGATCGCAAAAGCGTCGAAAATCGGTGATCTGTGTAGCGTCGGTCATTTTCATAATGTTGCACCAATAGGAGATACGATGTTGTTCCTCCTTCCTGCGGCAGCATACATTGCTGTGTGTAAAGCCACAGGAGCGAGGAACATCTCCTTACCTGCCTCCACCAGCTATGCGGAAGGAAGGAGGTGGGCGGGATGTTTATGTCCCGATCATCTCTGCCCCTTCGCTTCTATTGGCCGCCTGATGTGTGACGTCGCTGTGATGCCACATGACCCGCCCCCTTTGGAAGGAGGCGGGTCGCCGGCCAGAGCGACGTCGCAGGGCAGGTAAGTGCGTGTGAAGCTGCCGTAGCGATAATGATTGCTACGGCAGCTATCACAAGAATCGCATGTGCGACGGGGGCGGGTACTATCGCGCTCGGCATCGCTAGCCGATGCTAGCGATGTCGCAACGTGCAAAGTTCCCCTAAGATTATAAGACAGACCCTCATTTTTACATAAAAATTATTTTTCCTATTTTCCTCTTCTAAATTTGGGTGCGTCTTATAATCCAGGGTGTCTTATAAACTGGAAAATACGGTATATTTTTTTTTCTTCCATGATTGCTTGCCATAAGATCTAGAAAATAAAAAAGAAAAGTTTTGTCTTTTTGCAGCACTAATTGCAGTGAAACATCATCCTATAAAGTATTGACCCAAGAACGCTGGATAGATATGTGCCGCCCCCACGTCAGTAGCAGCCGCGCTGCTCGGACCCAAATCCGCAGTGTGGCTCGAGGGATTCTCCGGACCTGGGGGTCACGCGAACACTTCAAATAAAAGTGGACGTATTTGTACGGGATTTTCCATACGCAGTCTGTGACGCCACCCACGGTGTATGGTGAAGTGTGGCACCACCGCTGCTGTTATGGGGCATCCGGGGGCGATGTGATGGCAGCTGGTTGTTAACCCCTCCGTGGGTAGGGATGGTTGCCCCTGGGTCTGGTGTCTCGGTGCAGGGGACGGTGATGGTAGGGGCCAGTCGGAGCAGGGAGTCTCAGTTTACTCACGATTAAATGAATCAGACAAGTCCAATGGTTAACCAAGGTGCTGGTGGCCGGCCGCCGCGGCCGGGTGTATTCTGGTCCCTCACCCGGGTGATGGTCTGTGTCACTTTCCTCTGCACTGTGTTTTTGATGTGGTGGACTTCCCGGTGTGGAACACGGGAGTCCGCTCCCGGTACTTCTGTTGGGAGCCTTGCCCACTGACGCTAAACCGTGGGGGTCTACCGGGCCCTGGCGGATGCTCTATCTCTCTCGGTGGGTGGTTGTCTGCTTTTGCGACTTTGGTTGGGACAGGACCTATAATCCTGCCCTCAATTGGTTAATTACCTAAGCCGTTGGTTTCGGTCCTGGCTTCAGGGTACAAGTACCCCCTCTGTGCACGGTTTCCAGGTCAGGTCTCTGGTGTCGGTACCGGCAGGCTCCATCCCTACCCCGGTCCACCTCAGATCTCCGGCTGCCGTCTTCCCGTCTCCTGACAGACACGGACCACCGTCTGCTACCTAGCTAATACGCCGGGGCTCCAACCCCGATGCCTCTACTCTCTGTACTTGAGCTTCAGCCTTTCTCCTCCTTCTCCTTTCAACTTCTACTCCTCTCAACTCAACTCAACTTAACTTAACTCTTTTCCCGCCCCAGGTTCTCTAGACCCCTAGGTGGGCATTCTCCATCCGCCTGGTCCCGCCCACTGGTGTGCCTTTCCTACCCTGGGGGGTGACTAGGATTTGGTTGGCAAGGTTTAACCCTGTGAGAGATGGTGTTGGGGGCCTACACTGTGCTGGACTTTATCTGTACTTTGCTGGACTTTTTCTGCCATCATTATATCTGCATTCATTGTCTTTCCCTCCTCCATTATCAGCTGCCTCTGACTTTCTCCATGCCCAACGGACCTCTCTTTAGGCTTTAATACAGAAGTCACTAGGTAATGCTGCTCCTCTACATACTTTTCCTCCTCTACCCCTTTACTTGCACACCTGATCTCCTAGTTACCACCAGGTCACCTTGGCTTTGACTTTAAGTTTATATTATTGGCATAATAATCAGACGTAGCATCCAGATTCCTGGTACGGGCCCTGGATCCTGCTTCTATATTGCAGTAACTACTTTCCTTAGACAACATTATTTACATGAGTATTGTATCATCATTTTATTTCAAGTCATGTAACTGAAGCAATCATCAGGCATATTACCCTGACTCCGAACGTGAACCCTGGACCCAAGTTCCACACGCTTTATACATACCCACAGTATGTCTTCTATCCAGCGAAACTTTATCCTAGCTACACCATAGAAACCACAGGTAATCCTATCCACATCACTTATCTCTCATTGCAGTTACCCCACACCCTATAGCCACTACTGAACCACCCCATATTCCCTTTTATACAGCTACAATTACAGCCGAGCCCTTGTCCTGATTCCAAGCCTGAACCCTGGGCCCTGGTGTCCCTCTGAAGTAGCTACTTTTTTCCTGACACTCCTACGGTTATAACATCTCAAACAAGAGACACACACGACTGCCAAGGTAACCAACATTTTTAATCTTTTATATGGACCTAATGTATAGAACAACATCACCTTATACAACTCGGCAGATCTTTTTCCTGCTTTCACCAATCTTGGAATACTTTCCATGTTCTCTGTTTCAGACTCTTTCTCTCCGCCCAATGCACTTTTATAGGATGTGATCCTATATGCCGGCACTCCCAGGGACCCTATATAGGGTATGTTCATTACTGTACTTTTTTTCTTTCTCTCTCTTTCTTTCTCTCTCTCTCTCTCTTTTTTCTCTCTCTCTCTCTTTTTCTCTCTCTCTCTCTCCCTTTTTCTCTCTCTCTCTTTTTCTCTCTCTCTCTCTTTTTCTCTCTCGCTCTCTCTTTTTCTCTCTCTTTTTTCTCTCTCTCTCTTTTTTCCCTCTCTCTCTCTCTTTTTTTCTCTCTCTCTCTCTTTTTTTCTCCTCTCTCTTTTTTTCTCTCTCTCTTTCTCTCTTTTTCTCACATTGCCATTTCTTTTCCTACAGCAGTCTCCGTATGTGATCTCACAGCTACTAACATACTCACCTGATTATGATTCCAGTTTAAGGTTAAGGTGAGCCTCCTTACCTTGCTCTCTACTCCCCACGGTCACCCCACGTTGCTCATTTTATTCTATATCCTTCATTCTAATTCAGCGGATTTACTCCATGTATGACGCATCCCTAATTTGTATACATATACTTCTGCACGCTTGTCTCTGTTGCATTGTATGTCTCTCTGACGTTCGCTCTGATATTTGAATTTTGCCATTTCTGTACCTTAATGATGCAGCCAATATCTCAATGGATTGATCTCCTTTCTATGTTTTGTTTCCCTTGTTTTGTAAATATTGTATCTAGTCTGTCCGACCTGATGAAGGCTTGTTAGCCGAAACGTCGACACCCAGCGGACATTTGTACAGCACTTTTTTCACGTGTGACACTAACAAAATAAAAGAAAGGGATTTTTTATCCAACTACTGCGTTCCTTCTTTCTATGGGAAATTAATAGTGTGCCGGAGTTAACCTCTATTGACTGTTATATATTTTTCTCCTGAGTACCTATGACAGGAGGTGATGCGAGGTCTTCTCCTTCTCATACACTGTGTGACCACCTGGCAGCGCCAGGGCGTCACACATATGCCTGTCACAATTTTCAGATTTATAGTTTTAGAATATTTAAAAAACATATGCCATTTCCGCTACACTTCACAAGTACCTGCTAATTTATCTTGGTATAGCTCATAAAATCCAAATAACATATATTTAAGTTTTTGAGTGTAACGTGAAAAAACATGGAAAAGCTCATAGGGTATGAATATTTTTTCAAGGTACTCTATCAGCTCTAATGAGAACCTATGAGCCCAATTTTGCATGTTAAAATAAAGGCATAGTCATAATGACATTGTTATGCAGATTAAAATGATATCTTGAGTGAAGAAATCCGCTTTGTGGTTGTTCAGCATTTGAAGGTTTTCAACATAATAATAATCTTTATTTCTATAGCGCCAACATATTCCGCAGCGCTTTACAATTCAGAAGGATCAAAAACAAACAAGTAACAGTTATAGAAATACAATATTTAGAGGGAAAAAAAAGAGAAAAAACACAACCCTGCTCGTGAGAGCTTACAATCTACAATGAGATGGGGGGAGGGCAAGGTACAAGTGCTTATTTACAATAACAATCCAGCAATCTCACGGAAATGGGGGCTAGATAGTGGTTTCCTCGACCAGTGGGCCCGAGCCTTGATATGCCTTTGGGTGCTATGGAGTTTGATGTGGAGTTATGTTGTGAGAAGTTGTAGAGGGACTATGTGAATCGAATCTGATTAGGGAGTGTGATAGGCTGCCCTAAAAAGATGCATCTTTAGGGTGCGTCTGAAGCTGAGTAAGTTGTGATTTCTGAGTAAGTTGCCTCATTCACAAGTAGAGTTGAGCGCGGTTCGAGGTTCGAGGTTCTCCAGTTCTAGGCTCGAGTGATTTTGGGGGCTGTTCGAGATCGAACTAGAACTCGAGCTTTTTGCAAAAGCTCGATAGTTCTAGATAAGTTCGAGAACAGTTCTAGCAGCAAAAAGCAGGGCTTTTTACAGCTACAGTGTGCAGGAGCCATCGCTGGCAGCCTGCCAGAAGCTGGTAACCAAGATAAACATCGGGTATCCAACCAAAGCGCTTTGGTTAGTAACCCGATGTTTACCCTAGTTACGTGAAGGAAGCCCACACTTCCCCGCTCAGCTCACTCCGCCCCCTCCTGCCCGCGGCATGTACACACGTACACACACACACACACACACACACACACACACAGACGGTCCCGCTCGGCTTACCTGCGGTCGGCCCGGGGGCAGCAGTCCTTGGCACTGGAAACTGGCCACTTTAAGGCCACTGTGTTCTCCTGCATTGAGCATCATCTGTGGGCGGAGCTACCGCCCGGCGTCCTGCTCGGTCGCACAGATGAAGGAGTCACAGTGCCAGCCAGCGACCCCCAGCAAATCGCTTCCCTCCGGCGCTGTGTGGGCCCCATCTGCACCGTGACCTGATCAGTATGTGGGACATCACTCCCTCCCCGCCCCTCCCTGTCCCCCCGTGCGTGTGTGGGCCCCGCAGAGCCGTGTGTGTGGCCCCCAGAGCCGCGTGTGTGGGCCCCGCAGAGCAAGGTGTGTGTTTGTATGTATGCATGCAGCAGAGCAGTATGCGTGTCTATATGTATGTATGTATGCAGCAGAGCAGTATGCGTGTCTATATGTATGTATATATGCAGCAGAGCAGTATGTGTGTCTGTATGTATGTATGTATATATGCAGCAGAGCAGTATGCGTGTCTGTATGTATGTATGTATATATGTAGCAGAGTAGTATGCGTGTCTGTATGTATGTATATATGTAGCAGAGCAGTATACGTGTCTGTATGTATGTATGTATATATGCAGCAGAGCAGTATGCGTGTCTGTATGTATGTATGTATGTATATATGCAGCAGAGCAGTATGCGTGTCTGTATGTATATATGTAGCAGAGCAGTATGCGTGTCTGTATGTATGTATGTATATATGCAGCAGAGCAGTATGCGTGTCTATATGTATGTATGTATATATGCAGCAGAGCAGTATGCGTGTCTGTATGTATGTATATATGCAGCAGAGCAGTATGCGTGTCTATATGTATGTATGTATATATGTAGCAGAGCAGTATGCGTGTCTATATGTATGTATGTATATATGCAGCAGAGCAGTATGCGTGTCTGTATGTATGTATGTATATATGCAGCAGAGCAGTATGCGTGTCTGTATGTATGTATGTATATATGTAGCAGAGCAGTATGCGTGTCTGTATGTATGTATGTATATATGCAGCAGAGCAGTATGCGTGTCTATATGTATGTATGTATATATGCAGCAGAGCAGTATGCGTGTCTGTATGTATGTATATATGCAGCAGAGCAGTATGCGTGTCTATATGTATGTATGTATATATGTAGCAGAGCAGTATGCGTGTCTATATGTATGTATGTATATATGCAGCAGAGCAGTATGCGTGTCTATATGTATGTATGTATGCAGCAGAGCAGTATGCGTGTCTGTATGTATGTATGTATATATGCAGCAGAGCAGTATGTGTGTTTATATGTATGTATGTATGCAGCAGAGCAGTATGCGTGTCTATATGTATGTATGTATGCAGCAGAGCAGTATGCGTGTCTGTATGTATGTATGTATATATGCAGCAGAGCAGTATGCGTGTCTATATGTATGTATGTATGCAGCAGAGCAGTATGCGTGTCTGTATGTATGTATGTATATATGCAGCAGAGCAGTATGCGTGTCTGTATGTATATATGCAGCAGAGCAGTATGCGTGTCTGTATGTATGTATATATGCAGCAGAGCAGTATGCGTGTCTGTATGTATGTATATATGCAGCAGAGCAGTATGCGTGTCTGTATGTATGTATATATGCAGCAGAGCAGTATGCGTGTCTGTATGTATGTATATATGCAGCAGAGCAGTATGCGTGTCTGTATGTATGTATATATATATGTAGCAAAGTAGTATGCGTGTCTGTTTGTATGTATATATATATGCAGCAGAGCAATATGCGTGTCTGTATGTATGTATGCATGTATGTATGCAGCAGAGCAGTATACGTGTCTGTATGTATGTATATATGTAGCAGAGTAGTATGCGTGTCTGTCTGTATATATATATGCAGCAGAGCAATATGCGTGTCTGTCTGTATGTATGCATGTATGTATGCAGCAGAGCAGTATACGTGTCTGTATGTATGTATGTATATATGCAGCAGAGCAGTATGCGTGTCTGTATGTATGTATGTATATATGCAGCAGAGCAGTATGCGTGTCTATATGTATGTATGTATGCAGCAGAGCAGTATGCGTGTCTGTATGTATGTATGTATATATGCAGCAGAGCAGTATGCGTGTCTGTATGTATGTATGTATATATGCAGCAGAGCAGTATGCGTGTCTGTATGTATGTATATATGCAGCAGAGCAGTATGCGAGTCTGTATGTATGTATATATGCAGCAGAGCAGTATGCGTGTCTGTATGTATGTATATATGCAGCAGAGCAGTATGCGTGTCTGTATGTATGTATATATGCAGCAGAGCAGTATGCGTGTCTGTATGTATGTATATATGCAGCAGAGCAGTATGCGTGTCTGTATGTATGTATGTATATATGTAGCAAAGTAGTATGCATGTCTGTATGTATGTATATATATATATGCAGCAGAGCAATATGCGTGTCTGTATGTATGTATGCATGTATGTATGCAGCAGAGCAGTATACGTGTCTGTATGTATGTATATATGTAGCAGAGCAATATGCGTGTCTGTCTGTATGTATGCATTTATGTATGCAGCAGAGCAGTATACGTGTCTGTATGTATGTATGTATATATGCAGCAGAGCAGTATGCGTGTCTGTATGTATGTATGTATATATGCAGCAGAGCAGTATGCGTGTCTATATGTATGTATGTATGCAGCAGAGCAGTATGCGTGTCTGTATGTATGTATGTATGCAGCAGAGCAGTATGCGTGTATGTATGTATGTATATATGTAGCAGAGTAGTATGCGTGTCTGTATGTATGTATATATGCAGCAGAGCAGTATGCGTGTCTGTATGTATGTATATATGCAGCAGAGCAGTATGCGTGTCTGTATGTATGTATATATGCAGCAGAGCAGTATGCATGTCTGTATGTATGTATGTATATATGTAGCAAAGTAGTATGCATGTCTGTATGTATGTATATATATATGCAGCAGAGCAATATGCGTGTCTGTATGTATGTATGCATGTATGTATGCAGCAGAGCAGTATACGTGTCTGTATGTATGTATATATGTAGCAGAGTAGTATACGTGTCTGTCTGTATATATATATGCAGCAGAGCAATATGCGTGTCTGTCTGTATGTATGCATGTATGTATCCAGCAGAGCAGTATACGTGTCTGTATGTATGTATGTATATATGCAGCAGAGCAGTATGCGTGTCTGTATGTATGTATGTATATATGCAGCAGAGCAGTATGCGTGTCTGTATGTATGTATGTATATATGCAGCAGAGCAGTATGCGTGTATGTATGTATATATGCAGCAGAGCAGTGTGCGTGTCTGTATGTATGTATGTATGTATGCAGCAGAGCAATATGCGTGTCTGTCTGTATCTATGCATGTATGTATGCAGCAGAGCAGTATGCGTGTCTGTATGTATGCATGTATATATGCAGCAGAGCAGTATGCGTGTCTGTATGTATGCATGTATGTATGCAGCAGAGCAGTATATGTGTCTGTATGTATGTATATATGCAGCAGAGCAGTATGCATGTCTGTATGTATGTATATATGCCGCAGAGCAGTATGCGTGTCTGTATGTATGTATGTATATATGCAGCAGAGCAGTATGCGTGTCTGTATGTATGCATGTATGTATGCAGCAGAGCAGTATGCGTGTCTGTATGTATGCATGTATGTATGCAGCAGAGCAGTATGCGTGTCTGTATGTATGCATGTATGTATGCAGCAGAGCAGTATGCGTGTCTGTATGTATGCATGCAGAGCAGTATGCGTGTCTGTCTGTCTGTATGTATGTATGTATGCAGAAGAGCAGTATGCGTGTCTGTCTGTATGTATGTATGCATGTATGTATGCAGCAGAGCAGTATGCGTGTCTGTCTGTATGTATGTATGCAGCAGAGCAGTGTGTGTGTGTGTGTCTGTATGTATGTATGCAGCAGAGCAGTATGTGTGTGTCTGTCTATATGTATGTATGTAGCAGAGCAGTGTGTGTGTGTCTGTCTATATGTATGTATGCATGCAGAGCAGTATGTGTGTGTCTGTATGTATGTATGCAGCATAGCAGTGTGTGTCTCTGTATGTATGCATGTATGATGTGTATCTATGTATGTCAGTGTATATGACTGTATAGATTTGTCTGTTTATATGTATTTTTGTGAGTTTGTCTTTAAATATGTATATGTACGTGTATGTATCTGTGTATGTGTGTGTGTCTGCGTGTTTATGGGACCCACTGAGACTCTTCCGCCCGGGGCCCACAAAAACCTGGAGCCGGCCCTGCCTGCGGTGATGAAGTCCCGCCATCCCGACCTCAGCGCTGTCACTGTCCTCCATGGTCGCCGCTTGTCACATCACCTTCTCTCGCTTCCGACCCGAGACTGACTAGCGGTGACGTCACGGGCCTCTCGCGATTCTTGGCTGTGAAGGCGGCGGTCATTGAACTTAGTGACAGGGGCTGTCAGCAGTGCTGGAGATCAGCGCAGGTAATGTACCTCGCTGACACCAGCACTTGTCATGCCCTGCAGTGACCTGGGCTGACCCATTGATGTTAGCTCAGGTCACTGCATTGCTCTCCCAGCCAATGGGGAACATCCTGCTCTTCATTGACTGGGACAGTGTGGATCGTCATGGCAACCCCTTGGATTACACCAGACCTGGATTTGTTTTTCATTCTAATAAATTGGTTAAAGAGGGAATGTTTTGGGGAGTGTTTTTTCAAATAAAAATGTGTTTGTCGTCTATTTTTTTTATTACTGACTGGGTTGGTGATGTCGGATATCTGATAGACGCCTGACCTCACCAACCCCAGGGCTTGATGCCAGGTGACATTACACACCTGGTATTAACCCCATATATTACCCCGTTTGCCACCGCACCAGGGCGCGGGATGAGCTGGGGCGAAGCACCAGGATTGGCGCATCTAATGGATGCGCCACTTCTGGGGCGGCTGCGACCTGCTATTTTTAGGCTGGGGAGAGTCCAATAACCATGAACCTCCATAGTCTGAGAATATCAGGCCCCAGCTGTCTGCTTTACCTTGGCTGGTGATCCAATTTTGGGGGACCCCTACGTGTTTTTTTTTTTAATTATTTATTTAATTTAAAATAACAGCGTGGGGTGCCCTCAGTTTTGGATTACCAGCCAAGGTGAGGTTGCCAGCTGTGGTCTGCAGGCTGCAGCCGTCTGCTTTACCCTAGCTGGCTACAAAACTAGGGGAAACCCTACGTCATTTTTTTTTTCATTTTTTTGGCTAAATACAAAGCTAAGCACCCCTTAGTGCCACATGAAAGGCACCAAAGGGTGCTCCACTTTTTCTCCACTTTTTCTCCACTTTTTCTCCATTTTTTTCTCCACTTTTTCTACATTTTTTTTCTCCATTTTTTTCTCCATTTTTTCTCCACTTTTTCTCCACTTTTTATCCATTTTTTTCTCCATTTTTTCTCCACTTTTTCTCCATTTTTACTCCACTTTTTCTCCACTTTTTCTCCATTTTTTTCTCTACTTTTTCTCCACTTTTTCTCCATTTTTTCTCCACTTTTTCTCCACTTTTTCTCCATTTTCTTCTCCACTTTTTCTCCATTTTTTTCTCCACTTTTTCTCTACTTTTTCTCCACTTTTTCTCCATTTTTTTCTCCACTTTTTCTCCACTTTTTATCCATTTTTTTCTCCACTTTTTCTCCATTTTTTTCTCCACTTTTTCTCCACTTTTTCTCCACTTTTTCTCCACTTTTTCTCCATTTTTTTCTTCACTTTTTCTCCACTTATTCCCCACTTTTTCTCCACTTTTTATCCATTTTTTCTCCACTTTTTCTCCACTTTTTCTCCACTTTTTATCCATTTTTTTCTCCATTTTTTCTCCACTTTTTACTCCACTTTTTCTCCACTTTTTCTCCATTTTTTTCTCTACTTTTTCTCCACTTTTTCTCCACTTTTTCTCCATTTTTTCTCCACTTTTTCTCCACTTTTTCTCCATTTTTTTCTCCACTTTTTCTACATTTTTTTCTCCATTTTTTCTCCACTTTTTCTCCATTTTTACTCCACTTTTTCTCCACTTTTTCTCCACTTTTTCTCCATTTTTTTCTCTACTTTTTCTCTACTTTTTCTCCACTTTTTCTCCACTTTTTCTCCATTTTTTCTCCACTTTTTCTCCACTTTTTCTCCACTTTTTCTCCATTTTTTCTCCACTTTTTCTCCACTTTTTCCCCATTTTTTTCTCCACTTTTTCTCCACTTTTTCTCCATTTTTTCTCCACTTTTTCTCCACTTTTTCCCCATTTTTTTCTCCACTTTTTCTCCACTTTTTCTACATTTTTTTCTCCACTTTTTCTCCACTTTTTCTCCATTTTTACTCCACTTTTTCTCCACTTTTTCTCCACTTTTTCTCCACTTTTTTCTCTACTTTTTCTCCACTTTTTCTCCATTTTTTCTCCACTTTTTCTCCATTTTTTTCTCCACTTTTTCTCCACTTTTTCTCCACTTTTTCTCCACTTTTTCTCCATTTTTTTCTCCACTTTTTCTCCACTTTTTCTCCACTTTTTCTCCACTTTTTCTCCACTTATTCTCTACTTTTTCTCCACTTATTCTCCACTTATTCTCCACTTTTTCTCCACTTTTTCTCCACTTTTTCTCCACTTTTTCTCCACTTTTTCTCCACTTTTTCTCCATTTTTTTCTCCAGTTATTCTCCACTTTTTCTCCACTTTTTCTCCACTTTTTCTCCACTTTTTCTCCATTTTTTTCTCCACTTATTCTCCACTTTTTCTCCACTTTTTCTCCACTTTTTCTCCACTTTTTCTCCACTTTTTCTCCATTTTTTTCTCCACTTTTTCTCCACTTTTTCTCCATTTTTACTTCACTTTTTCTCCACTTTTTCTCCACTTTTTCTCCACTTTTTCTCCACTTTTTCTCCACTTTTTCTCCATTTTTACTCCACTTTTTCTCCACTTTTTCTCCACTTTTTCTCCACTTTTTCTCCATTTTTTTCTCCACTTTTTCTCCACTTTTTCTCCACTATTTCTCCACTTTTTCTCCATTTTTTTCTCCACTTTTTCTCCACTTTTTCTCCACTTTTTCTCCACTTTTTCTCCATTTTTTTCTCCACTTTTTCTCCACTTTTTCTCCACTTTTTCTCCATTTTTTTCTCCACTTATTCTCCACTTTTTCTCCATTTTTTTATCCACTTATTCTCCACTTATTCTCCACTTTTTCTCCACTTTTTCTCCACTTTTTCTCCACTTTTTCTCCACTTTTTCTCCTCCTCCTCCATTATCAGCTGCCTCTGACTTTCTCCATGCCCAACGGACCTCTCTTTAGGCTTTAATACAGAAGTCACTAGGTAATGCTGCTCCTCTACATACGTTTCCTCCTCTACCCCTTTACTTGCACACCTGATCTCCTAGTTACCACCAGGTCACCTTGGCTTTGACTTTAAGTTTATATTATTGGCATAATAATCAGACGTAGCATCCAGATTCCTGGTACGGGCCCTGGATCCTGCTTCTATATTGCAGTAACTACTTTCCTTAGACAACATTATTTACATGAGTATTGTATCATCATTTTATTTCAAGTCATGTAACTGAAGCAATCATCAGGCATATTACCCTGACTCCGAGCGTGAACCCTGGACCCAAGTTCCACACGCTTTATACATACCCACAGTATGTCTTCTATCCAGCGAAACTTTATCCTAGCTACACCATAGAAACCACAGGTAATCCTATCCACATCACTTATCTCTCATTGCAGTTACCCCACACCCTATAGCCACTACTGAACCACCCCATATTCCCTTTTATACAGCTACAATTACAGCCGAGCCCTTGTCCTGATTCCAAGCCTGAACCCTGGGCCCTGGTGTCCCTCTGAAGTAGCTACTTTTTTCCTGACACTCCTACGGTTATAACATCTCAAACAAGAGACACACACGACTGCCAAGGTAACCAACATTTTTAATCTTTTATATGGACCTAATGTATAGAACAACATCACCTTATACAACTCGGCAGATCTTTTTCCTGCTTTCACCAATCTTGGAATACTTTCCATGTTCTCTGTTTCAGACTCTTTCTCTCCGCCCAATGCACTTTTATAGGATGTGATCCTATATGCCGGCACTCCCAGGGACCCTATATAGGGTATGTTCATTACTGTACTTTTTTTCTTTCTCTCTCTTTCTTTCTCTCTCTCTCTCTCTTTCTCTTTTTTCTCTCTCTCTCTCTTTTTCTCTCTCTCTCTCTCCCTTTTTCTCTCTCTCTCTTTTTTTCTCTCTCTCTCTCTCTTTTTCTCTCTCGCTCTCTCTTTTTCTCTCTCTTTTTTCTCTCTCTCTCTTTTTTCTCTCTCTCTCTCTCTCTTTTTTTCTCTCTCTCTCTTTTTTTCTCTCTCTCTTTCTCTCTTTTTCTCACATTGCCATTTCTTTTCCTACAGCAGTCTCCGTATGTGATCTCACAGCTACTAACATACTCACCTGATTATGATTCCAGTTTAAGGTTAAGGTGAGCCTCCTTACTTTGCTCTCTACTCCCCACGGTCACCCCACGTTGCTCATTTTATTCTATATCCTTCATTCTAATTCAGCGGATTTACTCCATGTATGACACATCCCTAATTTGTATACATATACTTCTGCACGCTTGTCTCTGTTGCATTGTATGTCTCTCTGACGTTCGCTCTGATATTTGAATTTTGCCTTTTCTGTACCTTAATGATGCAGCCAATATCTCAATGGATTGATCTCCTTTCTATGTTTTGTTTCCCTTGTTTTGTAAATATTGTATCTAGTCTGTCCGACCTGATGAAGGCTTGTTAGCCGAAACGTCGACACCCAGCGGACATTTGTACAGCACTTTTTTCACGTGTGACACTAACAAAATAAAAGAAAGGGATTTTTTATCCAACTACTGCGTTCCTTCTTTCTATGGGAAATTAATAGTGTGCCGGAGTTAACCTCTATTGACTGTTATATATTTTTCTCCTGAGTACCTATGACAGGAGGTGATGCGAGGTCTTCTCCTTCTCATACACTGTGTGACCACCTGGCAGCGCCAGGGCGTCACACATATGCCTGTCACAATTTTCAGATTTATAGTTTTAGAATATTTAAAAAACATATGCCATTTCCGCTACACTTCACAAGTACCTGCTAATTTATCTTGGTATAGCTCATAAAATCCAAATAACATATATTTAAGTTTTTGAGTGTAACGTGAAAAAACATGGAAAAGCTCATAGAGTACCTTGAAAAAATATTCATACCCTATCAGCTCTAATGAGAACCTATGAGCCCAATTTTGCATGTTAAAATAAAGGCATAGTCATAATGACATTGTTATGCAGATTAAAATGATATCTTGAGTGAAGAAATCCGCTTTGTGGTTGTTCAGCATTTGAAGGTTTTCAACATAATAATAATCTTTATTTCTATAGCGCCAACATATTCCGCAGCGCTTTACAATTCAGAAGGATCAAAAACAAACAAGTAACAGTTATAGAAATACAATATTTAGAGGGAAAAAAAAGAGAAAAAACACAACCCTGCTCGTGAGAGCTTACAATCTACAATGAGATGGGGGGGAGGGCAAGGTACAAGTGCTTATTTACAATAACAATCCAGCAATCTCACGGAAATGGGGGCTAGATAGTGGTTTCCTCGACCAGTGGGCCCGAGCCTTGATATGCCTTTGGGTGCTATGGAGTTTGATGTGGAGTTATGTTGTGAGAAGTTGTAGAGGGACTATGTGAATCGAATCTGATTAGGGAGTGTGATAGGCTGCCCTAAAAAGATGCATCTTTAGGGTGCGTCTGAAGCTGAGTAAGTTGTGATTTCTGAGTAAGTTGCCTCATTCACAAGTAGAGTTGAGCGCGGTTCGAGGTTCGAGGTTCTCCAGTTCTAGGCTCGAGTGATTTTGGGGGCTGTTCGAGATCGAACTAGAACTCGAGCTTTTTGCGAAAGCTCGATAGTTCTAGATAAGTTCGAGAACAGTTCTAGCAGCAAAAAGCAGGGCTTTTTACAGCTACAGTGTGCAGGAGCCATCGCTGGCAGCCTGCCAGAAGCTGGTAACCAAGATAAACATCGGGTATCCAACCAAAGCGCTTTGGTTAGTAACCCGATGTTTACCCTAGTTACGTGAAGGAAGCCCACACTTCCCCGCTCAGCTCACTCCGCCCCCTCCTGCCCGCGGCATGTACACACGTACACACACACACACACACACAGACGGTCCCGCTCGGCTTACCTGCGGTCGGCCCGGGGGCAGCAGTCCTTGGCACTGGAAACTGGCCACTTTAAGGCCACTGTGTTCTCCTGCATTGAGCATCATCTGTGGGCGGAGCTACCGCCCGGCGTCCTGCTCGGTCGCACAGATGAAGGAGTCACAGTGCCAGCCAGCGACCCCCAGCAAATCGCTTCCCTCCGGCGCTGTGTGGGCCCCATCTGCACCGTGACCTGATCAGTATGTGGGACATCACTCCCTCCCCGCCCCTCCCTGTCCCCCCGTGCGTGTGTGGGCCCCGCAGAGCCGTGTGTGTGGCCCCCAGAGCCGCGTGTGTGGGCCCCGCAGAGCAAGGTGTGTGTTTGTATGTATGCATGCAGCAGAGCAGTATGCGTGTCTATATGTATGTATGTATGCAGCAGAGCAGTATGCGTGTCTATATGTATGTATATATGCAGCAGAGCAGTATGTGTGTCTGTATGTATGTATGTATATATGCAGCAGAGCAGTATGCGTGTCTCTATGTATGTATGTATATATGTAGCAGAGTAGTATGCGTGTCTGTATGTATGTATATATGTAGCAGAGCAGTATACGTGTCTGTATGTATGTATGTATATATGCAGCAGAGCAGTATGCGTGTCTGTATGTATGTATGTATATATGCAGCAGAGCAGTATGCGTGTCTGTATGTATGTATGTATATATGTAGCAGAGCAGTATGCGTGTCTGTATGTATGTATGTATATATGCAGCAGAGCAGTATGCGTGTCTATATGTATGTATGTATATATGCAGCAGAGCAGTATGCGTGTCTGTATGTATGTATATATGCAGCAGAGCAGTATGCGTGTCTATATGTATGTATGTATATATGTAGCAGAGCAGTATGCGTGTCTATATGTATGTATGTATATATGCAGCAGAGCAGTATGCGTGTCTGTATGTATGTATGTATATATGCAGCAGAGCAGTATGCGTGTCTGTATGTATGTATGTATATATGTAGCAGAGCAGTATGCGTGTCTGTATGTATGTATGTATATATGCAGCAGAGCAGTATGCGTGTCTATATGTATGTATGTATATATGCAGCAGAGCAGTATGCGTGTCTGTATGTATGTATATATGCAGCAGAGCAGTATGCGTGTCTATATGTATGTATGTATATATGTAGCAGAGCAGTATGCGTGTCTATATGTATGTATGTATATATGCAGCAGAGCAGTATGCGTGTCTATATGTATGTATGTATGCAGCAGAGCAGTATGCGTGTCTATATGTATGTATGTATATATGCAGCAGAGCAGTATGCGTGTTTATATGTATGTATGTATGCAGCAGAGCAGTATGCGTGTCTATATGTATGTATGTATGCAGCAGAGCAGTATGCGTGTCTGTATGTATGTATGTATATATGCAGCAGAGCAGTATGCGTGTCTATATGTATGTATGTATGCAGCAGAGCAGTATGCTTGTCTGTATGTATGTATGTATATATGCAGCAGAGCAGTATGCGTGTCTGTATGTATATATGCAGCAGAGCAGTATGCGTGTCTGTATGTATGTATATATGCAGCAGAGCAGTATGCGTGTCTGTATGTATGTATATATGCAGCAGAGCAGTATGCGTGTCTGTATGTATGTATATATGCAGCAGAGCAGTATGCGTGTCTGTATGTATGTATATATGCAGCAGAGCAGTTTGCGTGTCTGTATGTATGTATATATATATGTAGCAAAGTAGTATGCGTGTCTGTATGTATGTATATATATATATATATGCAGCAGAGCAATATGCGTGTCTGTATGTATGTATGCATGTATGTATGCAGCAGAGCAGTATACGTGTCTGTATGTATGTATATATGTAGCAGAGTAGTATGCGTGTCTGTCTGTATATATATATGCAGCAGAGCAATATGCGTGTCTGTCTGTATGTATGCATGTATGTATGCAGCAGAGCAGTATACGGGTCTGTATGTATGTATGTATATATGCAGCAGAGCAGTATGCGTGTCTGTATGTATGTATATATGCAGCAGAGCAGTATGCGTGTCTATATGTATGTATGTATGCAGCAGAGCAGTATGCGTGTCTGTATGTATGTATATATGTAGCAGAGTAGTATGCGTGTCTGTCTGTATATATATATGCAGCAGAGCAATATGCGTGTCTGTCTGTATGTATGCATGTATGTATGCAGCAGAGCAGTATACGTGTCTGTATGTATGTATGTATATATGCAGCAGAGCAGTATGCGTGTCTGTATGTATGTATGTATATATGCAGCAGAGCAGTATGCGTGTCTATATGTATGTATGTATGCAGCAGAGCAGTATGCGTGTCTGTATGTATGTATGTATATATGCAGCAGAGCAGTATGCGTGTCTGTATGTATGTATGTATATATGCAGCAGAGCAGTATGCGTGTCTGTATGTATGTATATATGCAGCAGAGCAGTATGCGTGTCTGTATGTATGTATATATGCAGCAGAGCAGTATGCGTGTCTGTATGTATGTATATATGCAGCAGAGCAGTATGCGTGTCTGTATGTATGTATATATGCAGCAGAGCAGTATGCGTGTCTGTATGTATGTATATATGCAGCAGAGCAGTATGCGTGTCTGTATGTATGTATGTATATATGTAGCAAAGTAGTATGCATGTCTGTATGTATGTATATATATATGCAGCAGAGCAATATGCGTGTCTGTATGTATGTATGCATGTATGTATGCAGCAGAGCAGTATACGTGTCTGTATGTATGTATATATGTAGCAGAGTAGTATGCGTGTCTGTCTGTATATATATATGCAGCAGAGAAATATGCGTGTCTGTCTGTATGTATGCATGTATGTATGCAGCAGAGCAGTATACGTGTCTGTATGTATGTATGTATATATGCAGCAGAGCAGTATGCGTGTCTGTATGTATGTATGTATATATGCAGCAGAGCAGTATGCGTGTCTATATGTATGTATGTATGCAGCAGAGCAGTATGCGTGTCTGTATGTATGTATGTATGCAGCAGAGCAGTATGCGTGTATGTATGTATGTATATATGTAGCAGAGTAGTATGCGTGTCTGTATGTATGTATATATGCAGCAGAGCAGTATGCGTGTCTGTATGTATGTATATATGCAGCAGAGCAGTATGCGTGTCTGTATGTATGTATATATGCAGCAGAGCAGTATGCGTGTCTGTATGTATGTATGTATATATGTAGCAAAGTAGTATGCATGTCTGTATGTATGTATATATATATGCAGCAGAGCAATATGCGTGTCTGTATGTATGTATGCATGTATGTATGCAGCAGAGCAGTATACGTGTCTGTATGTATGTATATATGTAGCAGAGTAGTATGCGTGTCTGTCTGTATATATATATGCAGCAGAGCAATATGCGTGTCTGTCTGTATGTATGCATGTATGTATCCAGCAGAGCAGTATACGTGTCTGTATGTATGTATGTATATATGCAGCAGAGCAGTATGCGTGTCTGTATGTATGTATGTATATATGCAGCAGAGCAGTATGCGTGTCTGTATGTATGTATGTATATATGCAGCAGAGCAGTATGCGTGTATGTATGTATATATGCAGCAGAGCAGTGTGCGTGTCTGTATGTATGTATGTATGTATGCAGCAGAGCAATATGCGTGTCTGTCTGTATGTATGCATGTATGTATGCAGCAGAGCAGTATGCGTGTCTGTATGTATGCATGTATATATGCAGCAGAGCAGTATGCGTGTCTGTATGTATGCATGTATGTATGCAGCAGAGCAGTATATGTGTCTGTATGTATGTATATATGCAGCAGAGCAGTATGCATGTCTGTATGTATGTATATATGCAGCAGAGCAGTATGCGTGTCTGTATGTATGTATGTATATATGCAGCAGAGCAGTATGCGTGTCTGTATGTATGCATGTATGTATGCAGCAGAGCAGTATGCGTGTCTGTATGTATGCATGTATGTATGCAGCAGAGCAGTATGCGTGTCTGTATGTATGCATGTATGTATGCAGCAGAGCAGTATGCGTGTCTGTATGTATGCATGTATGTATGCAGCAGAGCAGTATGCGTGTCTGTATGTATGCATGCAGAGCAGTATGCGTGTCTGTCTGTCTGTATGTATGTATGTATGCAGAAGAGCAGTATGCGTGTCTGTCTGTATGTATGTATGCATGTATGTATGCAGCAGAGCAGTATGCGTGTCTGTCTGTATGTATGTATGTGTGAAGCCCCACAGGTGTTGTGTCGGTGCATTACCTTCAGGGACTCCACTCGGCTGGATCCTGTCACAGGTAGGAAATCTTCTATTTGTCGTGACGCCACTCTCAGTATTGCGGTCAGTGGGGACCGCCACTGCAGGTTGAGGGACGCCTGGGGCTGATGGTGCGTGCAGTTAGTTGGAATAGCCTCCTGAGAGTGAGGCTAGCCCCAGGACCCTGTGTAGATGCGTGGAACCACAAGGCGCAGAATAACTCCACACACGCAGAATGTCTTTCAGGGGTTTTACTCACTTCAGATGGCAGGGTGAGTAACCCGGGCGTAGCTGGGATGAACCAGGCTGGAACCAGGTATCCTTCAGGCTGACTTCTGATGGTGACTACCAACTCGCCTTCCTTAGCCCTTGGTGGTTTGGGGTAACCCCGACTTTTAGTCCCTATGGGGGTCACCCAGGGAAGTTGCTGAAGCCTCTCTCCCCTTCGTTTGCCGTTTGCTTGTTGCCTGGGCCAGATCACTCCAGCTACTTGCCTCCTGTGAACTATGGGCCCTAACTGTGGCTACGTGGCTGCGGCTTTTGGGTGTTGTGGTGTGGGCTTTGAGGGCCCCACACCGGCAGGTTTAGCAGGGAAAGGTGGATCTATCCCCGCTCCGGGATCTGCCGCCCGTTTGGGCCTGGTACTCCCTAGCAGTCTCCTTACTTCCCACTCTGTGCTCTCTCTTTAGCTGGAGATGGGTTTCGGGTAGCACTCCTAGGTGACCGTTCTCCCCCGTCGGTAGCCACTGCGCGGACGCTGTCAGACTGCAACAGCCCCAGGGGTAGGGTCTGCTCCCTTCGGAGCTCCCTGGACTCTGCACTGAACTGGCTCACTGCTCCTGTCTGAGCTTCACTTTCCTGCTGCTCACTCCTCCTTCTCCTTTCCCTTTGTGCCTGCCTACGCCACCTAGCAACCAGACTCTCTTACCACACCCCTTGAGAGGAGATGGAGGCTTTTGGCCCCCTCCACTATTCCAGTGAAGGTGAAGGCTTTTCCCCCTCCTGGGATCCCCAGGGGTCCTCTCATGGGTACATGTGTGAGACCTGATTACTATGCGCCTGTGTACCACACCTCGGTCAGCCTTCTGGATTACCTGTATTGTACTGTCCCCAGCATGGGTGCAGTACTCAGTGGTGCCTGACCAGGTCAGGGGCGCCACATTCCCCCTTAGTTATCACCAGCACGTCCTCGGGCTGCAAGACAACATTTTAAAATGCATAAAACATTAAAACATGTAAAACATTTTTAAAAGCACCAGGTACCATACATCACCACCCTCCACCCACAAGTCCGTTAACCCACCCAAAACCCTTTCACGTTGGCCGCGACTTCAGCCACTTCTGGCAGGATGTAGAGGCGGCTTTCATGGGCTGGTGGTTTCAGGGTATACCTGGCCTGGTGAAGCCGCGCCTTCAGCCTCTTCTGGCAGGATGCAGAGGCGGCCTCCACAGTTGGTGCTGACCAGGTACCCTCTTTGTGGTGGAGAGCCAGGCCCCATAAACAGGCATGCTCTCTGGTTGCAGGTAAGCCAAGGCCCTATATACGGACGTGCTCCCTGGTTGCAGACGAGCCAAGCCCCTAAACAGGCTGACTCTGGTGGTGGTGGTGCCCTCTGGTGTAACTATTTACACTGCGAGAGTTTGTGGCTATAGCCAGTTCATAGCCTTAAGGTTTATGGTTTTTCTCACACAAGTTTATGTGGGCACATACTTAAACGTAAACGTTGCAAACAAACTTTCCAACTGGTCAAAACTTGCTGTACTTTACTTGAACTTATGCAGACTCCTCTTCACCAGGGCTTGGGCCTGTAGGGCTGCGGCACCTGTTGGTTTCTTGACCTTTTTCCTCATCTGTAGTGGTCTCATCATTAGGTCTTTGGTCTTTTCTTTCTTTATTACTGTCTTTTCTTTCTTCTTTGGGACATGGTACTACATCTAGCGCGTACCAGCCTCTTTCGCCTTGATGCAGGGTAAACTGTACGGAATCTTCCATTTTTAAGTTTCTGCCAGGGTGTCCTCTGGGCAGATGAGCTCTCACATCTCTTCTATTGACGAAGATACCTTCTTTGATACCAGGTGCAACAATGAACCCGTATCCTGACTTTAGGCTGAAGTCCTCCACTACTCCTCTACAAAGGGGTCCTCTGACCTGGGCTTTGGACCTTCTCAGGAACCGTTTTTCTTGTAGGTCTCTGGCTGTGACTTCTCTCTGCTCTGGGGATGGCGGTGCAGGGAAAGACTGGGTTCTACTGCGGCGCTGTGTCTTGCGGACTGGATTCTGCAAGGTACAGCTTACAAGCTCCCAGGTGAGGCTTTTGGGCAGATCTTCTTCAGCAGACGGTGTTAGGTCTTCCTCATCCCAGCGGGAATAGGGCAACATCTCCGGCTCTGGGCATGGATCCACTGCTGGTATCTCCGGGGTCAGCGCCTCAGCTTCCTGGCCTCCTCTCCCCCTTAGTTCTTCTGAGCACTCCTTCGGTGGCAGTGCTGGGGATGGGCTTTCTTCAGCAGACCCAGACGGGGACCTCTTTGACGTGGTTTCTGCAGGAGTTGTCGGAATCCTCTTGGGGGTGTGCGGAGGGAGCATGTACTGATCCACCATTTCCTGTGGGAACTTGGCCTCCATGTCAGCCTTCAGCTGCCAGTATGCAGGGTCCTCCCCCAGCGTGGGCTTCCTAGCAGGGACCTCCTTGGACTGGGGAGCGGTGTCTGCTCTGGCCTTGCAGGCCGTGGAAAATGGTGATGCAATCTCTTGGCGGGCCGCGCCCGATATGGCGGCGGCCTGGATGGGCGTTTCTGTCGCAGCTGCGACGGGGTCTTTGCAGGCTGGGCTGGGCGTCGCTGCAGCGACCTGGGCTTGGCGGGCCGCACCTGATGGGGCTGCGGCCTGGTTCAGCACCTCGCCTGCGGCGTGGATGAGCGTCGCTGCTGCGGTGGGGTCTCGGCGGGCCGGGCCTAGCATGGCGGCGGCCTGGGTCAGCGTCACACCTGCGGCATGGATGAGGGTCGCGGTGGCAGCCGGTTCTTTGCGGGCCGAACTTGGCGTTACTGCAGGGACCGGATCTTGGTGGGCCGAGCAGGGCATCGCTGCGGCGGCCTGGGCTTGGCGGGCCGCACCTGGCGTGGCTGCGGCCTGACTCAGCGTCGCCGCGCCGGGCGCCTCCTCAGGGACCGCGGGCGTGGCAGCAGGGGTCGGGGCATCCGGGCCGGCAGGGGTAATACTGGACTCACCCATCGGTGGCACCATCGGGGTCTGAGTCGTCACCGTCCGGTCTGGCACTCGGCGCGTGGCTCTCCCCTCGTAGGCCTGAACCGCTGCAGCCATCTCCAGAAGCTCCGTGCGTTCCTCTCTGATCTGCTCCACGACCCGGGTCTCTAGTCGGTCGCAGAACTGGGCAAGCTCCCGATACCACCAGGCAGCGGAGCCTGGTTCTGGGTTTCTGCGTTCAGACGCCATTTCCTCTAGCAGCAGACTTCTGGCTCCCTTTCTGTCCCGACGTCTCTGGACGCTTCCGCTCTCTTCACAAGCGAGGTCAGAACTCTGCAGGGGATCTCTGGGTAGCCACACCTCTTCGTGGGCGGTAACTTCTCCCAGCGCGGGCTGCTGTTGTTTTTCAGCGCGCTTTTCATGGTGGCAATATGGCGGCGCTTCCAATTTTTCAAGCGGACCGCCCAGGCACATGGTCACCTGTCTAAACAGGTCTAGTCCTTATCCTGTTCGTGACGCCAGATGTGAAGCCCCACAGGTGTTGTGTCGGTGCATTACCTTCAGGGACTCCACTCGGCTGGATCCTGTCACAGGTAGGAAATCTTCTATTTGTCGTGACGCCACTCTCAGTATTGCGGTCAGTGGGGACCGCCACTGCAGGTTGAGGGACGCCTGGGGCTGATGGTGCGTGCAGTTAGTTGGAATAGCCTCCTGAGAGTGAGGCTAGCCCCAGGACCCTGTGTAGATGCGTGGAACCACAAGGCGCAGAATAACTCCACACACGCAGAATGTCTTTCAGGGGTTTTACTCACTTCAGATGGCAGGGTGAGTAACCCGGGCGTAGCTGGGATGAACCAGGCTGGAACCAGGTATCCTTCAGGCTGACTTCTGATGGTGACTACCAACTCGCCTTCCTTAGCCCTTGGTGGTTTGGGGTAACCCCGACTTTTAGTCCCTATGGGGGTCACCCAGGGAAGTTGCTGAAGCCTCTCTCCCCTTCGTTTGCCGTTTGCTTGTTGCCTGGGCCAGATCACTCCAGCTACTTGCCTCCTGTGAACTATGGGCCCTAACTGTGGCTACGTGGCTGCGGCTTTTGGGTGTTGTGGTGTGGGCTTTGAGGGCCCCACACCGGCAGGTTTAGCAGGGAAAGGTGGATCTATCCCCGCTCCGGGATCTGCCGCCCGTTTGGGCCTGGTACTCCCTAGCAGTCTCCTTACTTCCCACTCTGTGCTCTCTCTTTAGCTGGAGATGGGTTTCGGGTAGCACTCCTAGGTGACCGTTCTCCCCCGTCGGTAGCCACTGCGCGGACGCTGTCAGACTGCAACAGCCCCAGGGGTAGGGTCTGCTCCCTTCGGAGCTCCCTGGACTCTGCACTGAACTGGCTCACTGCTCCTGTCTGAGCTTCACTTTCCTGCTGCTCACTCCTCCTTCTCCTTTCCCTTTGTGCCTGCCTACGCCACCTAGCAACCAGACTCTCTTACCACACCCCTTGAGAGGAGATGGAGGCTTTTGGCCCCCTCCACTATTCCAGTGAAGGTGAAGGCTTTTCCCCCTCCTGGGATCCCCAGGGGTCCTCTCATGGGTACATGTGTGAGACCTGATTACTATGCGCCTGTGTACCACACCTCGGTCAGCCTTCTGGATTACCTGTATTGTACTGTCCCCAGCATGGGTGCAGTACTCAGTGGTGCCTGACCAGGTCAGGGGCGCCACATATGCAGCAGAGCAGTGTGTGTGTGTGTGTCTGTATGTATGTATGCAGCAGAGCAGTATGTGTGTGTCTGTCTATATGTATGTATGTAGCAGAGCAGTGTGTGTGTGTCTGTCTATATGTATGTATGCATGCAGAGCAGTATGTGTGTGTCTGTATGTATGTATGTATGCAGCATAGCAGTGTGTGTCTCTGTATGTATGCATGTATGATGTGTATCTATGTATGTCAGTGTATATGACTGTATAGATTTGTCTGTTTATATGTATTTTTGTGAGTTTGTCTTTAAATATGTATATGTACGTGTATGTATCTGTGTATGTGTGTGTGTCTGCGTGTTTATGGGACCCACTGAGACTCTTCCGCCCGGGGCCCACAAAAACCTGGAGCCGGCCCTGCCTGCGGTGATGAAGTCCCGCCATCCCGACCTCAGCGCTGTCACTGTCCTCCATGGTCGCCGCTTGTCACATCACCTTCTCTCGCTTCCGACCCGAGACTGACTAGCGGTGACGTCACGGGCCTCTCGCGATTCTTGGCTGTGAAGGCGGCGGTCATTGAACTTAGTGACAGGGGCTGTCAGCAGTGCTGGAGATCAGCGCAGGTAATGTACCTCGCTGACACCAGCACTTGTCATGCCCTGCAGTGACCTGGGCTGACCCATTGATGTTAGCTCAGGTCACTGCATTGCTCTCCCAGCCAATGGGGAACATCCTGCTCTTCATTGACTGGGACAGTGTGGATCGTCATGGCAACCCCTTGGATTACACCAGACCTGGATTTGTTTTTCATTCTAATAAATTGGTTAAAGAGGGAATGTTTTGGGGAGTGTTTTTTCAAATAAAAATGTGTTTGTCGTCTATTTTTTTTTATTACTGACTGGGTTGGTGATGTCGGGTATCTGATAGACGCCTGACCTCACCAACCCCAGGGCTTGATGCCAGGTGACATTACACACCTGGTATTAACCCCATATATTACCCCGTTTGCCACCGCACCAGGGCGCGGGATGAGCTGGGGCGAAGCACCAGGATTGGCGCATCTAATGGATGCGCCACTTCTGGGGCGGCTGCGACCTGCTATTTTTAGGCTGGGGAGAGTCCAATAACCATGAACCTCCCTAGTCTGCGAATATCAGGCCCCAGCTGTCTGCTTTACCTTGGCTGGTGATCCAATTTTGGGGGACCCCCTACGTGTTTTTTTTTTTAATTATTTATTTAATTTAAAATAACAGCGTGGGGTGACCTCAGTTTTGGATTACCAGCCAAGGTGAGGTTGCCAGCTGTGGTCTGCAGGCTGCAGCCGTCTGCTTTACCCTAGCTGGCTACAAAACTAGGGGAAACCCTACGTCATTTTTTTTTTCATTTTTTTGGCTAAATACAAAGCTAAGCACCCCTTAGTGCCACATGAAAGGCACCAAAGGGTGCTCCACTTTTTCTCCACTTTTTCTCCACTTTTTCTCCATTTTTTTCTCCACTTTTTCTCCACTTTTTCTACATTTTTTTTCTCCATTTTTTCTCCATTTTTTCTCCACTTTTTCTCCACTTTTTATCCATTTTTTTCTCCATTTTTTCTCCACTTTTTCTACATTTTTACTCCACTTTTTCTCCATTTTTTTCTCTACTTTTTCTCCATTTTTTCTCCACTTTTTCTCCACTTTTTCTCCATTTTCTTCTCCACTTTTTCTCCATTTTTTTCTCCACTTTTTCTCCACTTTTTCTCCACTTTTTCTCCATTTTTTTCTCCACTTTTTCTCCACTTTTTCTCCACTTTTTCTCCATTTTTTTCTTCACTTTTTCTCCACTTATTCCCCACTTTTTCTCCACTTTTTATCCATTTTTTCTCCACTTTTTCTCCACTTTTTCTCCACTTTTTATCCATTTTTTTCTCCATTTTTTCTCCACTTTTTCTCCATTTTTACTCCACTTTTTCTCCACTTTTTCTCCATTTTTTTCTCTACTTTTTCTCCACTTTTTCTCCACTTTTTCTCCATTTTTTCTCCACTTTTTCTCCACTTTTTCTCCATTTTTTTCTCCACTTTTTCTACATTTTTTTCTCCATTTTTTCTCCACTTTTTCTCCATTTTTACTCCACTTTTTCTCCACTTTTTCTCCATTTTCTTCTCCACTTTTTCTCCATTATTTTCTCTACTTTTTCTCTACTTTTTCTCCACTTTTTCTCCACTTTTTCTCCATTTTTTCTCCACTTTTTCTCCACTTTTTCTCCACTTTTTCTCCACTTTTTCTCCATTTTTTCTCCACTTTTTCTCCACTTTTTCCCCATTTTTTTCTCCACTTTTTCTACATTTTTTTCTCCACTTTTTCTCCACTTTTTCTCCATTTTTACTCCACTTTTTCTCCACTTTTTCTCCACTTTTTCTCCATTTTTTTCTCCACTTTTTCTCCACTTTTTCCCCATTTTTTTCTCCACTTTTTCTACATTTTTTTCTCCACTTTTTCTCCACTTTTTCTCCATTTTTACTCCACTTTTTCTCCACTTTTTCTCCACTTTTTCTCCACTTTTTCTCCACTTTTTCTCCACTTTTTCTCCATTTTTTTCTCCACTTTTTCTCCACTTTTTCTCCACTTTTTCTCCACTTTTTCTCCATTTTTTTCTCCACTTATTCTCTACTTTTTCTCCATTTTTTTCTCCATTTATTCTCCACTTATTCTCCACTTTTTCTCCACTTTTTCTCCACTTTTTCTCCACTTTTTCTCCATTTTTTTCTCCACTTTTTCTCCACTTTTTCTCCATTTTTACTCCACTTTTTCTCCATTTTTTTCTCCACTTTTTCTCCACTTTTTCTCCATTTTTTTCTCCACTTATTCTCCACTTATTCTCCACTTATTTTCCACTTATTCTCCACTTTTTCTCCACTTTTTCTCCACTTTTTCTCCACTTTTTCTCCACTTTTTCTCCACTTTTTCTCCACTTTTTCTCCACTTTTTCTCCACTTATTCTCCACTTATTCTCCACTTTTTCTCCACTTTTTCTCCACTTATTCTCCACTTATTCTCCACTTATTCTCCACTTTTTCTCCACTTTTTCTCCATTTTTTTCTCCACTTTTTCTCCACTTTTTCTCCATTTTTTTCTCCACTTTTTCTCCACTTTTTCTCCGTTCTTTTTCTATGGTCGGTCTACCCATTACCTCTGCCATGCATACTGTAGCTCTACACCTACTGCACATGTTACTTTATGATTGACATCTCTTTCGTACCAGAGCTGTCTAAGTCTACTCTGACCCCATATTTGTCATTACTATATTGTCCTTGTACTGTATTATGACATTTGTATCATGTGTTTCATTTCTTGCTGTGTTGCAATTTTTTTGCTGCATCCCAATTGTACCTCTACATTGTTCGAGTTTATGTTATTGTTCTCTCACTCTTATGTGATACTGATTATTGTCATTTTTCATGATTACATGTAGATAAGTCCAATCTGACGAAGGCTCAGGCTGAAACGTCATTTGTAACTTGTTTTGGACAAAAACATATATGCTTATGAAAAAAAAAAATTTCTTAATACGGACCAATAAAGAGTGATTTTGCATTACTATCCGTTGTGACTTACTGACTTAGTCTGGGAGATTTAGAGTGCCGAGGTTACTCACTAATTTTATCTATTATTACCTCTGAGCACCTATATACCAGTGAGCAGAGCTTCCTTTACAGTAGTTCTCCTGATTAGGCATGCCCTTACCTCATGAGCAGGGCATTGCAGCTTTGGTAGCAACCATTACGACATGGACTCTGCTGCTGTGGACCCGGGGAGAGTGAGTGCAGATTCATTGCACCCACACTCCTCACATGAAGGGTCCGCACTCCTAGAAAATGGGGGATACGTTCCCTGAGTGTCTCCCCCCCATATTGTAGACGGTCCAGAGTCGTCGTGGGACCCCTTTATTTTTTTTCTTACAATAAATTGGTGAAAGAGGAAATGTTTTGGGGACTGTTTTTTCAAATAAATTTCTTTTGTCGATTTTTTTTTTTTTGTTAGTACTGACAGTTTATGATGTTGGGTATCTAATAGATGCCATGACATCACAAACTGCTGGGCTTGATCTCAGGTGACTTTACAGCTAGTATCAACCCGATTTATTACCCCGTTTGCCACTGCACCAGGGCACGGGATGAGCTGGGGTGAAGCGCCAGGATTGGCGCATCTAGTGGATGCGCCACGTCTGGGGTGCCTGCGGCCTGCTATTTTTAGGCTGTGAAGGCCCAATAACTATGGACCTTCCCACCCTGAGAATACCAGACCACAGCTGTCCGCTTTACCTTGGCTGGTGATCCAATTTGGGGGGGACCCTACTTTTATTGTGTAATTATTAATATTTATAAAATAATTATAAAAAAGAGCCTGAGGGGACCTCCACATTGGATCCCCAACAACGGTAAAGCTGCCAGCTGTGGTTTTCAGGCTACAGCCGTCTGCTTTACCCTAGCTGGCTATCAAAAATGGGGGGACCCAACGTCATTTTTATTTTAACCATTTTTTAAATAGAAAAAATTAATGGGCTTCCCTGTATTTTGATTGCCAACCAAGGTAACGGCAGGCAGATGGGGGTGGCAACCCATAGCTGTCTGCTTTATCTGCGCTGAGAATCAAAAATACAGCGGAGCGCTACATCATTTTTTTAAAGATTTATTTTTACAGCACTGTGATGTCTAGCAATCAAAATACAGGGAAGCCCATTTTATTTTTAGTTATTTAAATAAATAATTAAAAAAAATATATATGGGCTCCCGCTGCATTTTTTGTATTGCTAGCTAAGGGTAATCCAAGCAGCTACTGGCGGCTAACCCCCACTGCTTGGTGTTACCTTCACTGGCAATGGAAAATCCAGGGAAGCATTTTTTATTTTTTTTGCCAAAAAACTACAAAAAAAAGGACGTGAGCTTCGCCATATTTTTGTATGCTAGCCAGGTACAGCAGGCAGCCACGGGCTGCCTCCAACCCCCAGTTGCCTATTTGTACCCGGCTGGGAACCAAAAATATAGGGAAGCCCGTTTTTTTTTAATTATTTCACTTATTTCATGAAATAATTAAAAAACAAATGACGTGGGCTTCGCCCCATTTGTGTGTCCAGCCGGGTACAACTAGGCAGCTGGGGATTGGAATCCGCAGCACAGGTTAGCCCGAGGTTTCTGGGCCCCTCTACTGCGGATTTCAGTCCGCAGCCGCCCCAGAAAATGGCGCTCTCATAGAAGCGCCATCATCTGGCGCTGTATCCAACTCTTCCAACAGCCCTGGAGCCGGGTGGCTTGTTGGGTAATCATGAGTTAATACTGGCTTTGTTTTACTAGCCAGTATTAAGCCAGAGATTCTTAATGTCAGGCACGTTTGACCCGGCCATTAAGAATCTCCAATAAAGGGTTAAAAAAAACACCACACAGAGAAAAATACTTTAATAGAAATAAATACGCAGACACATTAGAGACTCCATCTTTATTACCCCCTGTCAGCTCCACGATCCTGCTCTTCTGTCTTCTTTCTTTCTAGTGTAGTAGTAGTGACGATTGTAGTGAGGATGAGATTCACCAGCTCATCACTTGGGGCTGGGGAACCTCCATCCTCACTACAATGCTCACTACAATCGTGCAGCCTTCACTCCGTGAGTGATCAGTGCTGGCTGTCAGCGGTAACAGCGGTAACGCTGACAGACGCGTTACCATAGCAACGGTGCTCTCGGAGCCGCGGTTAGCGGTGACATCACCGCTAACTGCGTTGCTATGGCAATGGTGATCTCCGTTAATGACCGGCTGTGACAGCCGGTCCCTAACGGAACGGGGAGTCGACCGTGTGCTAGAGCATGTCGCCGGTACACGGCGATACACATATGTGCACCGTGTACCGGAGAGATGCACTCGCAGGTCCTACATGACGTGTCATAGTCATGTGACCAGTCTGTAGCCAATGAGATAATAGCCACGTGACTGGTCACATGGCTATTTTGACGTCACGATAGGTCCTGCATCTCTGCTGGCAGTGCCGGTCACCGGGAGGATTCAGCGATCATCGGATGGAAAAGCGGCAGGAGACAGAGTGCAGAAGGGATCGCGAGGACCGGTAAGTGTTATGGCAATGTTTATTAACTGTTTGTGTACATTTATCATGCATTTTTATGTGTTTGTGATTGCCTCCCATTCTAGCCTATACGTTCGAGTTCGGTTCGTCGAACGTTCGACGAACCGAACTCGAACGGGACCCCCGTTCGGCGAGCCGACCTCGAGCCGAACCGAGACCGGTTCGCTCATCTCTATTCACAAGTCCATGTGGCACCTACATGTTGTATCTGGTTTTTTTTTATGGATATTACATGTCCCAATATAATCTATGGTCCGATTCATATGTCCTTGTCTTTTCAAGGCACACAGAGACATATCCATTTTGATGAAAACCCATTGGTGCCATGTGATTGTGTCACGAGGTCACCAATGGTGGTAGGGAATGGCGTGATCCTCAACAGATCACGTTAGATCGTGCTGCCAGAGTTTCACATTGCCATCTAAAAGGTTAACATGGGTGGGTGGATCTCTGATTTCTGATCCACCCCCGCCTGTTAGCTGCACGTATCTGCTGGTCAGATCAGCCAACATGAGCGATGCACAGTGGCTCAGTGGTTAGCCCTTCAGTCTTGCAGCGCTGGGGTCCTGGGTTCAAAATCTCACCAAGGACAATATCTGCAAGGATTTTGTATGTTCTCGCTGTGCTTGCGTGGTTTCTACCAGGTTTTCCAGTTTCCTCCCACACTCCAAATACATACTGATAGGGACATTAGATTTGGAATCCCAATGGAGACAGTGTTGCTGATGTATGTAAAGTGCTACGGAATTATATATAAGGGAATAAATATTTATTATTATTAATAATAATAATAATTCTGTGGGAAAAGGAAGGCACAGTCGTTGGGCCATGGGAGTTCTGTACTCAGCCCCTGTGGGCGTGCTAACGTGCTAAGAGGATGGACTAGTGGGGAAATAACACCCTTATGACTAGACCCTGCGCTCATTAGCATATCATAAAGAATCTTTAGAAATGCTTTTTCGAAAGCTATCTTTATCTATGTTACTAGCTACAAGGACAGTTAGGCAAGGATTAGCAATATACACCCAAAGCTGCTCATGGTTCTGGGTGTATTTTGCACTTGATGGGTTCACTTTAATGTATGAGGATATGTATCTATAAAATTTGTGCATCTAGTACTTGTTCATGCATTTATATACATGCATTTTTAAATTGAAACCATCCCCCTCTACTCCTAGTGAAAATGAGCAAAACAATGTCATAATATACTGTGTTCATTGAGTTGACAAGAGAAAATCTAAAATTAGGTGGTGTACTTTCACAACACAAAATTACATCCTGTGTATTTTTGAGCGTAAAAACGGCACTTAAAAGTCATGCAAAATCCTCAGGGTGTGAACTTAGCCTTAATAACGACCCATAACATACTGGGTACATCATGGATCGTGTCACTATCATCGATTTCAACAGCTGACATGTGTGCCTGCAAGTTATGAGTGGAATCGCTTTCCACCCGCAACTTTTAACCCCTTACATCTCACTGCCAAAATCTGGCAGCGAGATGTATATGCGCAGCCATTATTTTTACTTACCACCACCCCACCGGAAGTCATATGCGTGATGACGTGACTTCCAGTGGTTGCCATGGTAGCACAGGGTCATGTGATGATGCCTGTAGCTAACATGAGTCACTTTCTCTCAGTGCCGGCATAATGCCAGCATTAAGAGTAAGGCTAGGGCCCCACTTTGCTTTTTACCTGCTTTTTAAACTGCAGCGTTTAATGCCAAAATGGATTTGTTTTGCTTTTCAAGCTAAGTCTATGGGAATTTGGGTTTCTTGTCCGCACTATGCAGTTCAAACTGCAGCCTTTTTGTGGCAGAACTTTGGTCAAAAATTCAGCTTTGCAGTGCAAATCCCAAATGGCAAAAACAATTGACATGTCATTGTACCCTATGTAAATGAGCAGGGAGTCTAGCCTCATGGGCGTTGCATCACCCTTTGGGGGTTTGTATGTTTTCCGTGGTATCACGCCCCTGTGGGCTGCCATGGATTTACATGAGCGACGTCCCCGTCAGCTCCTGGAATCCTGAGCGTGAGCACTTACCATCACCGCAGCCTTGTTTGTCAGCCGCTGCTTGTTTCTCGTCTTCAGACACGCACTGCACATGACCGGAACTGCAGGAGTCTTCTGAGCATGCGCAGTGCGCGTCTGAAGACAAGAAGCGAGCACCCGGATAACAACGCTGCGGTAATGGTAAGTGTGCACGCGCAGTATTTCCAGGACCTAACGGTGATGTCACTCATGTAAATCCATGGTATCACGCCCACAGGGGAGTGAGACCACGGAAAACATACAAACGCCCAAAGGGCGATGCGACGCCCATGGAGCTAGAGCCCCTGCTCATTTAAATAGGGTACACATAAGTAATAAAAGGGTTACTAGGCCACACATCATACTGCCACTAGGTTAGAAAACATAAATTACCTGACAGGTTCCCTTTAATGTTTTGTTATTCTTTATACTAGTTTAAATTTTTATGTAGCTTTTTATAGTAAAAGCTTGTATCTAGGTAAACGTGGGAACAACACTTTATATTCAAGATCTTATAATAACATTTTATTGTAGGAGTGATAGCTTTATAGGCTAACCAGAAAAAGGTTTTCTGGTTAGCATATAAAGGTATCCCTCCTAAAATACTTTTGTCATTCTTGGGACATAGTATTGCAATGGAATTTTTCTGGCAAACACGGTACCACAATATTACCTTGTATTGCACAACATTTTATTTACAAATTCTAAAATAAAGATCCTAGTAAAATGTATTTTCCTTCTCATACAAAATACCAGCTCAATTCGCAACAGAATTATTGAGACTATACAACGCTGCAAACTTCAAAGTATCTTCAGTGGGACTGAAATAGTTTTAACACATGGAAATTTAAAGGTACTTGGTCAAGCAAACAGTGTTGTAAAACACAGCGCAGACGAGACAGTAGACAAGGCTGGACATGCAGTTATTTGAAAAGTGTTGTAATCTGTCTTCTGTGGCGCTGAAGTAGTTACAAAGGTCAGGTGTCTATGGTACTGCTGCTAGGAGTTTAATGTATTTACCAAGACCATTTGGAAATCTCATTTATTTTCATATAAGCAAATACTACTTAGAAGTGATAACATGGAGATCTTGCAGTCATTACGCATTCTCTCTGCTCCATGGGGAAACATTTGCACTGACCCTATATTTTCTATTTGCTTAACTCATGAGCGGCTTTCTTTGATTTTATCCTCTTCTACAAACAATAACATTCAGCCCTTAAGGCAACATTTCCAAATCAACTGAGAATCAGACAGATTAATCATAATAAAGACCAAACATGGATGATTATAAATCGTACATAGCTACATCAAGTACGCAGTCCCTACAGCCTTCTCATGTCAGCATTTTTTTTCTAAGCACAGTATGTGATATAGATGATATATGCTTCCTATTGCATTTAATGATGATCTACTTCTCTGCATAGAATATTATATACACATGGGGTTACTTATAATGAGGCAACCTGAATAAGCTGTCTCCTGCATTCTGCAAACTGTAAATAATTAAAGGACAATACTAGCCCCATGTGAAAATGGTTCTACTTTTTTAGATTTATATTCTTGACTAGTGATGAGCGAGTACTAAAATGCTCGAGTGCTCAGTACTCAAATCAAGCAAATGGAAATGCTCGGGTGCTCGGCTCGCGTAAGGAGTATAATGGAAGTCAATAGGAAACTTCCCAATACTCACGGGGGCAGTAAAGTCACTGAAATGCATGGAAACAGAGCTTCAATTGAATGGGATTAGCATGGAGTAGATGCCTGGACACATCTCTGACTCCCAGTCTGCTGCTAGGAATAATGTTGTCAGAATATTTCGCCACTTTTAAAGGCTGACAATAAAACATACCAACATACCAAACCAAAGAGAACAAGGATTTTTACAAAAAATGTCAGGAAAAATTATTTCCTGTAAAATGTACTATGGGCAAGTGCTTCCAAAAATTAGAAAGAGGCACCCCAAACACACCAAGGGGAGTACCTCAGAAAACATTTAGCTTTAGAAGGAGTGGAACATCTGTGACCAACAACAAGGAGTCTCAAATTTGAGGCCACTACTCGGGGTACACGTGGCACAACAAGGACATTCAGAAGCCTGACTCTGATTTTGCTCCAGCTAAGGTGGGCAGCAGTTCCTCCTCCGCTGACTCAGGGCATCAGGAGGCCCCGAGGCTTCAAGTAGATTGACGCAGGGGTTACCAAACATTTTTTTTTATCTCCACGGAGACCTTTGCAAATGAAAACTCATGATCCATGTGAGGGACACTTCTCCAAACCATCCTTGGGAAAGAACACAACAAGTCCTTTGTCCATTTTCATACAAGATGTGCATTAGGGTGTCTCTACTATATTATAAATGCATTTTATTTTTTTTATAGACAAAGCTAGGGAAAATTTGAGGCTTTTTGGCCACAGCCTCTGATCGTTTCTTGTTTAAGTTGATTCTGTGGGTTTTTAGTGCCACTGGAGGCATAACTAATAGGCACATGCACCCGTCAACTTAAAATGCTGACAGACTGACTGGTCTCAAAATAAACAAGTCTTGTATTGGCCTCAACTTCTCAACTCCAGCGGATGACCGCACCGGAACATAAAGCCATTTCACAGTTGGGATGGTGCTATTAGGCTTTAAAGCTTCTTTCTTTTTCTTCCAAATGTGTCAATAAAAATTATGGCCAAACCGTTCAATTGGAGTAATGGCTTCTTCCTGGCAGAGTGGCCTTTCAGCCCATGTTAATACAGTACTTGTTTCACTGTGGATAATGACACAATCTTACCAGCTCCCTCCAGCATCTTCCCAATGTTTTATGAATATCAACCCAAGAACAAAAGCAAATGTCTGACCAAAGCACATTTATCTCGTGTACGCAGAACCCATCTCCTTCCTGAGCGGTATGATGGCTGGACATTCCCATCTTGTTTGTACTTGTGTATAATTGCTTGTAGAGATGAACGAGGCACCTTCAATTATCTGGAAATACTGCCACCAGCTCCCTGGGCCTGAGCATGCCATGTAGATCTCCTTGGATCACATGTATTCTTAAAGGCCCGTGCACCCCAACCCAAAAGTGTCTATTGGCCTATGGCTGAGAGGTACTAGGTATTTAAGGCACCCTCCCTCTATGGAAGGTGCCTGTGCAATGTGGTTTATTCTTAGGTATATATTTCTAGTTGTCAGGTGCTTTTCCATGTGCTGCTTTTCATGCTGTGTGCTCTAATATAAGTCTGTGTTCTAAAGCCCTCTGTACCTGCTCTACCTAGCTGTACCAGCCTTGGCCGCTGTACCAGTTGTATCTGCTGTCCCAGCTACACCTATCATATCATCTAAAACTTCCATACCTGCTGGTTCCTGCCATCCAGTCAGCATCAGTCATCCCAGCAGCACCGGTCCATATCAGAGACTTTCCGTACCCTCCAGCTCCTGGGGTCAGCTGTCGCAGTACTATGTCACCCCTCAGGTGAACTAGTGCTGCAGCCCAGTAAGTTCAATCCTGCTTGCACCCATGAACATTACAGCTTGCCTAGGACATGGAGCAGCTCCAGTGCTGTCCTGCTTTAAGGACAGCTGCAAGAGATGGTCCATAAATGAAAACAAGAGGACTGGATTCTGACCCACATGCGATTGCTGGACATCTGTCTGCATGCTTTGACCAGGGCCGCCACTAGGAATTTCAGGGCCCCATACTGGCAAAATTTTTTGGCCCCCTTGGGACTCTGCCCAGGCTCCACCCCAGCACGTGTATATATATATATATATATATACACACACATAGTCATGGCCAAAAGTGTTAGTGTCACGGGCGGAAGGGCCGCGCTCGCCACGCACGGGTCCGGGGCTTCTGCTGCTGCTCGGTGGCTCAAGCGGTGGGCCGGACCCGGGGTCTCGAGCAGCGCTCCTCGCCCACGAGTGAAAAGGGGGTAGTTTGTTTTGGGAGATAGTTCGTGACGCCACCCATGGGTCGTGGTGATTATAGGCACCACCGCTGCTGGTGACGGGGATCCCGGGAGAGATGGTAGGGAGCAGCTAGGATGTTGTCCCCTTCGTGGGTAGGGGTTGGTGATCCCGGGGCCTGGTGGTGTAACGGGGAGGCTTGATGGCTGGGGTGCAGGGTTGCAGGGGCAGCGCGGCGCAGTGCCGGATGGCACTGTTGTACTCACTCAGGCAGTCAATGACAGAGTCTCTGGATGGACGGGTCCCGCAGCCGGCTGCAGTGTTTGTGCTCTCTCCCCGGACAGTGTAATGGTGGCTGTCTTTCCCTGCACCTGGTTAGAATGTTTTGACTCCTGTGGTTGCCCACCAGTAGTCCGCTCCCCGGCGTATAGGTACCGAAGGAGCCCATTTTGCCCGCAGGCGCTGGCCCTTGGATCTCTAGCCTATGACGGTGGCTGTATATCGTCACGGTGTGGACTGTTGCCTTCTGTCGTGTCTTTGTTGTTAGGAAACCCCTGGGGTTCCGGTCACACTCGGATATGACCGTTGTCGGTGGCTCCAAGCCTAGTCGAGGTCCGATGGACCTGCCTGTGTGCTTAACTTCACTCCACTACCCGGTTCGGTACCGGCGGGCCACCGCCCGACACCGTTCCTATGGTTCTGCAGAGGTCCACTAACATCTGCAGACGGCCACCACCGTCTGCCAACCTTGCTGTCAGTGCCTGGGCTTCGACCCAGACACTTGCGGTTTCTACTCCTCACACTTTCACCTCCAAAACGAATCTGTCACTTTTCCTGCCTCCAGGCCTGTGAACTCCTCGGTGGGTGGGGCCAACCGCCTGGCTCCGCCCCACCTAGTGTGGACATCAGACCCTGGAGGGAAGCAACAAGGGTTTTTGTTTGAATGGTGTTACTGTCCAGGGAAAGGGGTGTGTAAGGTGTAATGTCTGTGACTACCTGGATAGTCCAGGGCGCCACATTAGCATCCTTGAAGTTGTTCCAGAAAATGAGAAAATCAGAAAATTAATAATACACCCCTTACACTTACCCTCTCCATAATATCTCTCCCACACTGCCTCTATGTATATCCCCACAAACACTGGCCCTTTGTATAATACCCCCCTCCCCCTCACACACACTGCTACTTGCAACACTTTGCTAAGAAAGAAGTAGTGGGCACCACAATGTAATAAATATAAATAAAGGGAGGGATGCTAACAAAAAACAAAAACTATGCAAAAAAATGAAAAAGGAAAAAAATCTGCAAAGTAAAAATGTGTACACTCAGCTATATCTATATAAACATGGCTTTTATTGATACAAAACATATAAGGCTGACAAAAACAAAGGTTAAAAACACAATTATCAAGAGAAAAAGAATGGATGAAATAGGGGGATGGACATAATAATCCACAGACAGCACCGGGAGGCAGGAGGCTCACAGCACTGGGAGGCAGGAGGCTCACAGCACCGGGAGGCAGGAGGCTCAGAGCACCGGGAGGCAGAAGGCTCAGAGCAACGGGAGGCAGAAGGCTCAGAGCACCGGGAGGCAGGAGGCTCAGAGCACTGGGAGGCAGGAGGCTCAGAGAACCGGGAGGCAGGATGCTCAGAGCACCGGGAAGCAGGAGGCTCAGAACACCAGAAGGCAGGAGGCTCACAGCAGCGGGAGGCAGGAGCCTCGGAGCACCGGGAGGCAGGAGGCTCAAAGCACTGGGAGGCAGGAGGCTCACAGCACAGGGAGGCTCACAGCATCGGGAGGCAGGAGGCTCACAGCATCGGGAGGCAGGAGGCTCAGAGCACTAGGAGGCAGGAGGCTCAGAGCAACGGGAGGAAGGAGGCTCAGAGCCCCGGGAGGCAGGAGGCTCAGAGCAACGGGAGGAAGGAGGCTCAGAGCACCGGGAGGAAGGAGGCTCACAGCAGTGGGAGGCAGGAGGCTCAGAGCACTGGGAGGCAGGAGGCTCAGAGCACCAGGAGGAAGGAGGCTCAGAGCACTAGGAGGCAGGAGGCTCAGAGCACCGGGAGGCAGGAGGGTCAGAGCACCAGGAGGCTCACAGTACCAGGAAACTCACAGCACCGGGAGGAAGGAGGCTCAGAGCACTGGGAGGCTCACAACACCGGGAGGCTCACAGTACCGGGAGGCAGGAGGATCAGCACCAGGAGGCAGGAGGCACACAGCACCGGGAGGCAGGAGGCTCACAGCACCGGGAGTCAGAAGGCCCACAGCACCGGGAGACAGGAGGCCCACAGCACTGGGAGGCAGGAGGCTCACAGCACCAGAAGGCAGGAGGCTCACAGCACCGGGAGGCAGGAGGCTTAGCGCACAAGGAGGCAGGAGGCTCAGAGCACCAGGAGGCTCACAGCACCGGGGGGCAGGAGGCTTACAGCACTGGGAGGCAGAAGGCTCACAGCACCGAGAGGCAGGAGGCTCACAGCACCGAGAGGCAGGAGGCTCACAGCACCGAGAGGCAGGAGGCTCACAGCAGCGGGATGGAGGAGGCTCAGAGCACCGGGAGGAAGGAGGCTCAGAGCACCAGGAGGCAGGAGGCTCAGAGCACCAGGAGGAAGGTGGCTCAGAGCACCGGGAGGCAGGAGGCTCAGAGCACCGGGAGGCAGGAGGCTCAGTGCACCAGGAGGCTCACAGTACCAGGAGGCCCACAGCAACGGGAGGAAGGAGGCTCAGAGCACCGGGAGGCTCACAGCACTAGGAGGCTCACAGCACCGGGAGGCTCACAGCACCGGGAGGCAGGAGGATCAGAGCACTGGGAGGCTGAAGGCTTAGAGCACCGGGAGGAAGGAGGCTCAGAGCACCAGGAGGCTCACAGTACCAGGAAACTCAAAGCACCGGGAGAAAGGAGGCTCAGAGCACTGGGAGGCTCACAACACCGGGAGGCTCACAGCACCGGGAGGCAGGAGGCTCACAGCACCGGGAGGCAGGAGGCCCACAGCACCGGGAGGCAGGAGGCCCACAGCACTGGAAGGCAGGAGGCTCAGAGCACCAGGAGGAAGGAGGCTCAGAGCACCGGGAGGCAGGAGGCTCAAATCACCGGGAAGCAGGAGGCTCAGAGCACCAGGAGGCTCACAGTACGAGGATGCTCACAGCAACGGGAGGAAGGAGGCTCAGAGCACCGGGAGGCTCACAGCACCAGGAGGCTCACAGCACTGGGAGGCACGAGGCTCAGAGCACTGGGAGGCAGAAGGCTCAGAGCACCGGGAGGAAGGAGGCTCAGAGCACTGGGAGGCTCACAGTACCAGGAAACTCACAGCACCGGGAGAAAGGCGGCTCAGAGCACTGGGAGGCTCACAACACCGGGAGGCTCACAGCACCGGGAGGCAGGAGGATCAGCACCAGGAGGCAGGAGGCTCACAGCACCGGGAAGCTCACAGCACTGGGAGGTAGGAGGCTCACAGCACCGGGAGGCTCACAGCACCGGGAGGCAGGAGGCTCAGAGCACTGGGAGGCAGAAGGCTCAGAGCACCGGGAGGAAGGAGGCTCAGAGCACTGGGAGGCAGGAGGCTCAGAGCACCGGGAGTCAGGAGGCTCAGAGCACCAGGAGGCTCACAGTACCAGGAAACTCACAGCACCGGGAGAAAGGAGGCTCAGAGCACTGGGAGGCTCACAACACCGGGAGGCTCACAGCACCGGGAGGCAGGAGGATCAGCACCAGGAGGCAGGAGACTCACAGCACCGGGAGGCAGGAGGCTCACAGCACCGGGAGGCAGGAGGCCCACAGCACCGGGAGGCAGGAGGCCCACAGCACTGGAAGGCAGGAGGCTCACAGCACCAGAAGGCAGGAGGCTACCAACACTGGGAGACAAGAGGCTCACAGCACCAGAAGGCAGGAGGCTCACAGCACCGGGAGGCAGGAGGCTCAGAGCACAAGGAGGCAGGAGGCTCAGAGCACCAGGAGGTTCACAGCACCAAGAGGCTCACAGCACCGGGAGGCAGGAGGCTTACAGCACCGGGAGGCAGGAGGCTCAAAGCAGCGGGAGGCAGGAGGCACAGAGCACCAGGAGGAAGGAGGCTCAGAGCACTGGGAGGCTCACAACACTGGGAGGCTCACAGCACCGGAAGGCAGGAGGATCAGCACCAGGAGGCAGGAGGCTCACAGCACCGGGAGGCAGGAGGCCCACAGCACCGGGAGGCAGGAGGCCCACAGCACTGGAAGGCAGGAGGCTCACAGCACCAGAAGGCAGGAGGCTACCAACACTGGGAGACAAGAGGCTCACAGCACCAGAAGGCAGGAGGCTCACAGCACCGGGAGGCAGGAGGCTCAGAGCACCAGGAGGTTCACAGCACTAAGAGGCTCACAGCTCCGAGAGGCAGGAGGCTTACAGCACCGGGAGGCAGGAGGCTCAAAGCACCAGAAGGCAGGAGGCTACCAACACTGGGAGACAAGAGGCTCAGAGCACCAGGAGGTTCACAGCACTGGAAGGCAGGAGGCTCACAGCACCAGAAGGCAGGAGGCTACCAACACTGGGAGACAAGAGGCTCACAGCACCAGAAGGCAGGAGGCTCAGAGCACAAGGAGGCAGGAGGCTCAGAGCACCAGGAGGTTCACAGCACCAAGAGGCTCACAGCACCGGGAGGCAGGAGGCTTACAGCACCGGGAGGCAGGAGGCTCAAAGCAGCGGGAGGCAGGAGGCACAGAGCACCAGGAGGCTCACAGTACCAGGAGGCTCACAGCAACGGGAGGAAGGAGGCTCAGAGCACCGGGAGGCTCACAGCACTAGGAGGCTCACAGCACTGGGAGGCTCAGAGCACCGGGAGGAAGGAGGCTCAGAGCACTGGGAGGCAGGAGGCTCAGAGCACCGGGAGGCAGGAGGCTCAGAGCACCAGGAGGCTCACAGTACCAGGAAATTCACAGCACCAGGAAAAAGGAGGCTCAGAGCACTGGGAGGCTCACAACACCGGGAGGCTCACAGCACCGTAAAGCAGGAGGATCAGCACCAGGAGGCAGGAGGCTCACAGCACCGGGAGGCAGGAGGCTCACAGCAACGGGATGCAGAAGGCCCACAGCACCGGGAGGCAGGAGGCCCACAGCACTGGAAGGCAGCAGGCTCACAGCACTGGGAGGCAGGAGGCTCACAGCACTGGGAGGCAGGAAGCTCACAGCACCAGAAGGCAGGAGGCTCACAGCACTGGGAGGCAGGAGGCTCACAGCACCAGGAGGAAGGAGGCTCAGAGCACCGGGAGGCAGGAGGCTCAAATCACCGGGAAGCAGGAGGCTCAGAGCACCGGGAGGCTCACAGTACCAGGAAACTCACAGCACCGGGAGAAAGGAGGCTCAGAGCACTGGGAGGCTCACAACACCGGGAGGCTCACAGCACCGGGAGGCAGGAGGATCAGCACCAGGAGGCAGGAGGCTCACAGCACCGGGAAGCTCACAGCACTGGGAGGTAGGAGGCTCACAGCACCGGGAGGCTCACAGCACCGGGAGGCAGGAGGCTCAGAGCACTGGGAGGCAGAAGGTTCAGAGCACCGGCAGGAAGGAGGCTCAGAGCACTGGGAGGCAGGAGGCTCAGAGCACCGGGAGTCAGGAGGCTCAGAGCACCAGGAGGCTCACAGTACCAGGAAACTCACAGCACCGGGAGAAAGGAGGCTCAGAGCACTGGGAGGCTCACAACACCGGGAGGCTCACAGCACCGGGAGGCAGGAGGATCAGCACCAGGAGGCAGGAGACTCACAGCACCGGGAGGCAGGAGGCTCACAGCACCGGGAGGCAGGAGGCCCACAACACCGGGAGGCAGGAGGCCCACAGCACTGGAAGGCAGGAGGCTCACAGCACCAGAAGGCAGGAGGCTACCAACACTGGGAGACAAGAGGCTCACAGCACCAGAAGGCAGGAGGCTCACAGCACCGGGAGGCAGGAGGCTCAGAGCACAAGGAGGCAGGAGGCTCAGAGCACCAGGAGGTTCACAGCACCAAGAGGCTCACAGCACCGGGAGGCAGGAGGCTTACAGCACCGGGAGGCAGGAGGCTCAAAGCAGCGGGAGGCAGGAGGCACAGAGCACCAGGAGGAAGGAGGCTCAGAGCACCGGGAGGCAGGAGGCTCAGAGCACCAGGAGGCTCACAGCAACGGGAGGAAGGAGGCTCAGAGCACCGGGAGGCTCACAGCACTAGGAGGCTCACAGCACTGGGAGGCTCAGAGCACCGGGAGGAAGGAGGCTCACAGCACTGGGAGGCAGGAGGCTCAGAGCACCGGGAGGCAGGAGGCGAAGAGCACCAGGAGGCTCACAGTACCAGGAAATTCACAGCACCAGGAGAAAGGAGGCTCAGAGCACTGGGAGGCTCACAACACCGGGAGGCTCACAGCACCGTAAAGCAGGAGGATCAGCACCAGGAGGCAGGAGGCTCACAGCACCGGGAGGCAGGAGGCTCACAGCAACGGGATGCAGAAGGCCAACAGCACCGGGAGGCAGGAGGCCCACAGCACTGGAAGGCAGCAGGCTCACAGCACTGGGAGGCAGGAGGCTCACAGCACTGGGAGGCAGGAAGCTCACAGCACCAGAAGGCAGGAGGCTCACAGCACTGGGAGTCAGGAGGCTCAGAGCACCAGGAGGAAGGAGGCTCAGAGCACCGGGAGGCAGGAGGCTCAAATCACCGGGAAGCAGGAGGCTCAGAGCACCAGGAGGCTCACAGTACGAGGATGCTCACAGCAACGGGAGGAAGGAGGCTCAGAGCACTGGGAGGCAGAAGGCTCAGAGCACCGGGAGGAAGGAGGCTCAGAGCACTGGGAGGCAGGAGGCTCAGAGCACCGGGAGTCAGGAGGCTCAGAGCACCAGGAGGCTCACAGTACCAGGAAACTCACAGCACCGGGAGAAAGGAGGCTCAGAGCACTGGGAGGCTCACAACACCGGGAGGCTCACAGCACCGGGAGGCAGGAGGATCAGCACCAGGAGGCAGGAGGCTCACAGCACCGGGAAGCTCACAGCACTGGGAGGTAGGAGGCTCACAGCACCGGGAGGCTCACAGCACCGGGAGGCAGGAGGCTCAGAGCACTGGGAGGCAGAAGGCTCAGAGCACCGGGAGGAAGGAGGCTCAGAGCACTGGGAGGCAGGAGGCTCAGAGCACCGGGAGTCAGGAGGCTCAGAGCACCAGGAGGCTCACAGTACCAGGAAACTCACAGCACCGGGAGAAAGGAGGCTCAGAGCACTGGGAGGCTCACAACACCGGGAGGCTCACAGCACCGGGAGGCAGGAGGATCAGCACCAGGAGGCAGGAGGCTCACAACTCCGGGAGGCAGGAGGCTCACAGCACCGGGATGCAGGAGGCCCACAGCATCGGGAGACAGGAGGCCCACAGCACTCGAAGGCAGGAGGCTCACAGCACCAGAAGGCAGGAGGCTCACAACACTTGGAGACAAGAGGCTCACAGCACCAGAAGGCAGGAGGCTCACAGCACTGGGAGGCAGGAGGCTCACAGCACTGGGAGGCAGGAGGCTCAGAGCACCAGGAGGAAGGAGGCTCAGAGCACCGGGAGGCAGGAGGCTCAGAGCACCAGGAGGCTCACAGTACCAGGAGGCTCACAGCAACGGGAGGAAGGAGTCTCAGAGCACCGGGAGGCTCACAGCACTAAGAGGCTCACAGCACTGGGAGGCTCAGAGCACCGGGAGGAAGGAGGCTCAGAGCACTGGGAGGAAGGAGGCTCAGAGCACCGGGAGGCAGGAGGCTCAGAGCACCAGGAGGCTCACAGTACCAGGAAACTCACAGCACCAGGAGAAAGGAGGCTCAGAGCACTGGGAGGCTCACAACACCGGGAGGCTCACAGCACCGGAAAGCAGGAGGATCAGCACCAGGAGGCAGGAGGCTCACAGCACCGGGAAGCTCACAGCACTGGGAGGTAGGAGGCTCACAGCACCGGGAGGCTCACAGCACCGGGAGGCAGGAGGCTCAGAGCACTGGGAGGCAGAAGGTTCAGAGCACCGGCAGGAAGGAGGCTCAGAGCACTGGGAGGCAGGAGGCTCAGAGCACCGGGAGTCAGGAGGCTCAGAGCACCAGGAGGCTCACAGTACCAGGAAACTCACAGCACCGGGAGAAAGGAGGCTCAGAGCACTGGGAGGCTCACAACACCGGGAGGCTCACAGCACCGGGAGGCAGGAGGATCAGCACCAGGAGGCAGGAGACTCACAGCACCGGGAGGCAGGAGGCTCACAGCACCGGGAGGCAGGAGGCCCACAACACCGGGAGGCAGGAGGCCCACAGCACTGGAAGGCAGGAGGCTCACAGCACCAGAAGGCAGGAGGCTACCAACACTGGGAGACAAGAGGCTCACAGCACCAGAAGGCAGGAGGCTCACAGCACCGGGAGGCAGGAGGCTCAGAGCACAAGGAGGCAGGAGGCTCAGAGCACCAGGAGGTTCACAGCACCAAGAGGCTCACAGCACCGGGAGGCAGGAGGCTTACAGCACCGGGAGGCAGGAGGCTCAAAGCAGCGGGAGGCAGGAGGCACAGAGCACCAGGAGGAAGGAGGCTCAGAGCACCGGGAGGCAGGAGGCTCAGAGCACCAGGAGGCTCACAGCAACGGGAGGAAGGAGGCTCAGAGCACCGGGAGGCTCACAGCACTAGGAGGCTCACAGCACTGGGAGGCTCAGAGCACCGGGAGGAAGGAGGCTCACAGCACTGGGAGGCAGGAGGCTCAGAGCACCGGGAGGCAGGAGGCGAAGAGCACCAGGAGGCTCACAGTACCAGGAAATTCACAGCACCAGGAGAAAGGAGGCTCAGAGCACTGGGAGGCTCACAACACCGGGAGGCTCACAGCACCGTAAAGCAGGAGGATCAGCACCAGGAGGCAGGAGGCTCACAGCACCGGGAGGCAGGAGGCTCACAGCAACGGGATGCAGAAGGCCAACAGCACCGGGAGGCAGGAGGCCCACAGCACTGGAAGGCAGCAGGCTCACAGCACTGGGAGGCAGGAGGCTCACAGCACTGGGAGGCAGGAAGCTCACAGCACCAGAAGGCAGGAGGCTCACAGCACTGGGAGTCAGGAGGCTCAGAGCACCAGGAGGAAGGAGGCTCAGAGCACCGGGAGGCAGGAGGCTCAAATCACCGGGAAGCAGGAGGCTCAGAGCACCAGGAGGCTCACAGTACGAGGATGCTCACAGCAACGGGAGGAAGGAGGCTCAGAGCACTGGGAGGCAGAAGGCTCAGAGCACCGGGAGGAAGGAGGCTCAGAGCACTGGGAGGCAGGAGGCTCAGAGCACCGGGAGTCAGGAGGCTCAGAGCACCAGGAGGCTCACAGTACCAGGAAACTCACAGCACCGGGAGAAAGGAGGCTCAGAGCACTGGGAGGCTCACAACACCGGGAGGCTCACAGCACCGGGAGGCAGGAGGATCAGCACCAGGAGGCAGGAGGCTCACAGCACCGGGAAGCTCACAGCACTGGGAGGTAGGAGGCTCACAGCACCGGGAGGCTCACAGCACCGGGAGGCAGGAGGCTCAGAGCACTGGGAGGCAGAAGGCTCAGAGCACCGGGAGGAAGGAGGCTCAGAGCACTGGGAGGCAGGAGGCTCAGAGCACCGGGAGTCAGGAGGCTCAGAGCACCAGGAGGCTCACAGTACCAGGAAACTCACAGCACCGGGAGAAAGGAGGCTCAGAGCACTGGGAGGCTCACAACACCGGGAGGCTCACAGCACCGGGAGGCAGGAGGATCAGCACCAGGAGGCAGGAGGCTCACAACTCCGGGAGGCAGGAGGCTCACAGCACCGGGATGCAGGAGGCCCACAGCATCGGGAGACAGGAGGCCCACAGCACTCGAAGGCAGGAGGCTCACAGCACCAGAAGGCAGGAGGCTCACAACACTTGGAGACAAGAGGCTCACAGCACCAGAAGGCAGGAGGCTCACAGCACTGGGAGGCAGGAGGCTCACAGCACTGGGAGGCAGGAGGCTCAGAGCACCAGGAGGAAGGAGGCTCAGAGCACCGGGAGGCAGGAGGCTCAGAGCACCAGGAGGCTCACAGTACCAGGAGGCTCACAGCAACGGGAGGAAGGAGTCTCAGAGCACCGGGAGGCTCACAGCACTAAGAGGCTCACAGCACTGGGAGGCTCAGAGCACCGGGAGGAAGGAGGCTCAGAGCACTGGGAGGAAGGAGGCTCAGAGCACCGGGAGGCAGGAGGCTCAGAGCACCAGGAGGCTCACAGTACCAGGAAACTCACAGCACCAGGAGAAAGGAGGCTCAGAGCACTGGGAGGCTCACAACACCGGGAGGCTCACAGCACCGGAAAGCAGGAGGATCAGCACCAGGAGGCAGGAGGCTCACAGCACCGGGAGGCAGGAGGCTCACAGCAATGGGAGGCAGGAGGCCCACAGCACCGGGAGGCAGGAGGCCCACAGCACTGGAGGGCAGGAGGCTCACAGCACTGGGAGGCAGGAGGCTCACAGCACTGGGAGGCAGGAGGCTCACAGCACCAGAAGGCAGGAGGCTCACAGCACTGGGAGGCAGAAGGCTCAGAGCACAAGGAGGCAGGAGGCTCAGAGCACCAGGAGGTTCACAGCACCAAGAGGCTCACAGCACCGGGAGGCAGGAGGCTTACAGCACCGGGAGGTAGGAGGCTCACAGCACCAAGAGGCAGGAGGCTTAAAGCAGCAGGAGGCAGGAGGCTCAGAGCACCAGGAGGTAGGATGCTCAGAGCACCGGGAGGCAGGAGGCTCAAATCACCGGGAGGCAGGAGGCTCAGAGCACCAGGAGGCTCACAGTACCAGGATGCTCACAGCAACGGGAGGAAGGAGGCTCAGAGCACCGGGAGGCTCACAGCACCAGGAGGCCCACAGCACCGGGAAGCTCACAGCACCGGGAGGTAGGAGGCTCACAGCACCGGGAGGCAGGAGGATCACAGCACCGGGAGGAAGGAAGCTCACAGCACCGGGAGGCAGGAGGCTCACAGCACCAGCAGGCAGCAGGCCAACAGCACTGGGAGGCAGGAGGCTCAAATCACCGGGAGGCAGGAGGCTCACAGCACCGGGATGGAGGAAGCTCAGAGCACTGGGAGGCAGGAGGCTCAGAGCACCGGGAGGCTCACAGCACCAGGAGGCTCACAGCACCAGGAGGCAGGAGGCTCACAGCACCGGGAGGCAGGAGGCTCAGAGCACCGGGAGGCAGGAGGCTCAGAGCACCGGGAGGCAGGAGGCTCAAAGCACCAGGAGGCAGGAGGCTCAGAGCACAAGGAGGCAGGAGGCTCAGAGCACCGGGAGGCAGGAGGCTCAGAGCACCGGGAGGCAGGAGGCTCAGAGCTCTGAGAGGCAGGAGGCTCACAGCACCAGGAGGCAGGATTCTCACAGCACCAGGAGCCTCACAGTACCGGGAGGCAGGAGGCTCACAGCACCGGGAGGCAGGAGGCTCAGAGCACCGGGAGGCAGGAAGCTCACAGCAGCGGGAGGCAGGAGGCTCAGAACACTGGGAGGCTGGAGGCTCAGAGCACTGGGAGGCAGGAGGCTCAGAGCACCGGGAGGCAGGAGGCTCAGAGCACCAGAAGGCAGGAGGCTCAGAGAACCGGGAGGCAGGAGGTTCATAGCACCAGAAGGAAGGAGGCTCAGAGCACTGTGAGGCAGGAGGCTCAGACCACCAGGAGGCTCACAGTACCAGGAGGCTCACAGCACTGGGAAGAAGAAGGCTCAGAGCACCGGGAGGCTCACAGCACCAGGAGGCTCACAGCACCGGGAGGCTCAAAGCACCGGGAGGCTCACAGCACTGGGAGGCAGGAGGCTCACAGCACCAGGAGGCAGGAGGCTCAGAGAACCGGGAGGCAGGATGTTAAGTGCACCAGGAGGCTCACAGTACCAGGAGGCTCACAGCACTGGGATGAAGAAGGCTCAGAGCACCGGGAGGCTCACAGCACCAGGAGGCTCACAGCACCGGGAGGCTCACAGTGTGGCGCCCCTGACCTGGTCAGGCACCACTGAGTACTGCACCCATGCTGGGGACAGTACAACACAGGTAATCCAGAAGGCTGACAGGGGTGTGGAACACAGGCGCATAGTGACCAGGTCTCACACATGTACCCATGAGAGGACCCCTGGGGATCCCAGGAGGGGGCAAGCCTTCACCTTCACTGGAATAGTGGAGGGGGTAGAGCCTCCATCTCCTCTCAAGGGGTGTGGTGGAGAGTCTGGTTGCTAGGTGGCGTAGGCAAGAACAGGAGAGGAGGAGCAGTGAGTCAGTTAGAGCAGAACTCCATAGGGCTCAGTGAGGAGCAGACCTGTGGGGCTGTTGCTGTCTAACAGCGCCCGCGCAGTGGCTATTGACGGGGGAGAACGGTCAACTAGGAGTGCTGCCTGAAAGCCAGCTTCAGCTAGAGAGTGCACGGAGTGGGAAGTAAGGAGACTGCTAGAGAGCACCAGGCCCAACCGGGCGGCAGATCCCGAAGCGAGGATAGATTCACCTTTCCCTGCTAAACCTGCCGGTGTGGGGCTCTTAAAGCCCACACCACAACACTACAAAAAGCCGCAGCCACGTAACCACAAGTTTGGGCCCATAGGTCATAGGAGGCAAGAGGCTGGAGTGGCCTGGTCCGGGGAACAAGCACACGGCAAACAACAAGGGGAGAGAGGCTGCAGCATCTTCCCTGGGTGACCCCCATAGGGACTCAAAGTCGGGGTCACCCCAAACCACCAAGGGCTAAGGAAGGCGAGTCAGTAGTCACCCTCATAAAGTCAGCCTGAAGGATACCTGGTTCCTACCTGGTTCATCTCAGCTACGCCCGGGTTACTCACCCTGCCACCTGAAGTGAGTAAAAACCCTGAAAGACATTCCTGCCTGTGTGGTCATTCTGCGACTTGTGGTACTACAAACCTACACAGGGCCCTGGGGCTTGCCTCACTCTCAGGAGGCTCCTACATCTAACTGCACACACCATCAGCCCCAGGCGACCCTCAACCTGCAGTGGCGGTCGCTACTGGCCGCAATACTGAGAGTGGCGTCACGATCAAAAACCGAAGATTCCCTACCTGTGACCAGAACCAGCTACGTGGAGTCCCTGAAGGTATGCACCGACACAACACCGGCGGGGCTTCACATCTGGCGTCACGAACAGGATAAGGACTAGACCTGTTCAGACAGGTGACCATGTGCCTGGGCGGTCCGCTTGGAAAATTGGAAGCGCCGCCATATTGCCACCATGAAAAGCGCGCTGAAAAACAACAGCAGCCCGCGCTGGAAGAAGTTACCGCCCACGAAGAGGTGTGGCTACCCAGAGATCCTCTGCAGAGTTCTGACCTTGCCGGCTGTGAGAGCGGAAGCGTCCAGAAACGGCGAGAGAGAAGGGAAGCCACAAACCTGCTGCTGCGGAGAGCAGAAATGGAATCCAGACGCGGATACCCAGAACCAGGCACTGCTGCCTGGTGGTGCCGGGAGCTTGCCATCTTCTGCGACCGGCTGGAGGCCGGGATTGTGCGACAGCTTAGGGAAGAACGCACGGAGCTCCTGGAGATGGCTGCGGCGGTGCGGACCTATGAGGAGAGAGCCGCGCGGAGCCTGCCGGATCGAGCGGCGACGACGATTCAGACCCCGATGGGTGAGTCCGGTGTTGCCCCGGCTAGAACAAGAGCCCCGACCCTAGCTGCTGCGACCGCGGTCCCAGAGGAGGCGCCCGATGCGGCGACGCTGAGTGAGGCCGCAGCCACGCTAGGTGCGGCCCGCCAAGCCCAGGCCGCTGCAGCAATGCCCCGCCTGTCCCGCCGGGCTCCGACCACCACGGCAGTGCTCATCCGTGCTGCAGGTGTGACGCTGACCCAGGCTGCCACCCTGCTGAACCCGGTCCGCCAAGACCCCAACGCAGCAGCGACGCTCGTCCGCGGCCGCAAGTGATATGTTGAACCAGGCCGCAGCCCCGCCGGGTGCGGCCCGCCAAGCTCCGATCACTGCCGCGACGCCCGACTCAGCCTGCACGGACCCCATCGAGGCTGCGACGCCAAGTGAGACCGCGGCTGCAGTGTCCAGTCCGGCCCGCCAGGAACCGGCCGCGACAGAAACGCCAATTCAGGCCGCCGCCATGCCGGGCGCGGCCCGCCAAGACCAGGCCGTCGCCATGCCAGGCGCGGCCCGCCAAGACCAGGCCGCCGCCATGCCAGGCGCGGCCCGCCAAGAAGAGAAGACTACCTCATCATTTTCCCCGGCCTGCAAGGCCAGAGCAGACACCGCTCCCCAGTCCAGAGAGGTCCCTGCTAGGAAGACCCTGATAGGAGAGGACCCCGAATACTGGAAGCTGAAGGCTGACCTAGAGGCCCAGTTTCCACAAGAGATGGTGGATCGGTATTTGCTCCCTCCGTATACCCCCAAGGAGATTCCGGCAACCCCTGCAGCCGCGCCAGAGAGTCCACCGCCCAGACCAGCTGAAGAGAGCCCATCCCCAGCACTGCCACAACCAGAGTGCAGCGAAGAACTAAGGGGGAGAGGAGGCCAGGAAGCTGAGGAGCTGACTCCGACGCCAACCGCAGCAGACCCCTACCCAGAGCCGGAGATGCTGCCCTATTCCCGCTGGGAGGAGGAAGACTTGACACCGTCAGCAGATGAAGATCAACCTAAAGACCTCACCTGGAAGCCTGCAAGCATGAACCCAGCCCGCAAGACACGGCGCAGCAGAACACAGGTTGCTCCAACACCGCAGTCTCCAGAGCAGAGGGAAGTCACAGCCAGAGACCTGGAGGAGAAAAGGTGCCTAAGAAGGTCCAAAGCCCAGGCTAGAGGACCCCTTTACAGAGGGATAGTAGAAGACTTCAACCTGAAAAGCGGATACGGCTTCATTGTAGTAAAAGGAATAAAAGAGGGCATATTTGTAAATCGAAGAGATGTTCAAGCCCACCTGCCCAGAGGACATTCAGGCAGAAATTTGAAAATTGGGGACTTAGTACAGTTCACCTTACATCAAGGAGAAAGGGGCTACTATGCCTTAGACGTAGCACCATGTCCAAGACAAGAAAGACAAGAAAGACAAGAAAGACAAGAAAGACAAGAAAGAAAAGACAGAGATACAGAAACAGATGCAGAAAAAGAAACAGATGAAGACCAAGAAAGGAAAGACAAAGATCCTACAGATGAAACAACCACGGACGACGACGGAGAGCAAGAAAGTCACAGGTGCCAGTGCCCAACGTGCCCACGCCCTAGTGAAAAAGAGGAGTAAAGTAAAGAAAGAAGTACCGAAAGTTTGACCAGTTTGACAAGTTTTGTTTGCAACGTTTAAGAAATGCGCCCACAAAAACTATTGTGAGAAATAAACTTTAAGGCTATGAACTTGCTATAGCCACAAACTCTCGCAGTGTAAATAGTTACACCAGTGGCACCACCACCAGGGCCAGCCTGTTTAGGGGCTTGGCTCGTCTGCAACCAGGGGGGCCCGTCCGTAGAAAAGGGCCTTGGCTCACCTGCGACCAGAGAGCACGCCTGTTTATGGGGCCTTGGCTCACCACCACAAAGAGGGTACCTGGCCAGCACCAACTGTGGAGGCCGCCTCTGCATCCTGCCAGAAGAGGCTGACGGCGCGGATCCACCAGGCCAGGTATACCCTGAAACCACCAGCCCATGAAAGCCGCCTCTACATCCTGCCAGAAGTGGCTGAAGTCGCGGCCAACGGGAGAGGAAGATTGGAGGAAAGGTCTGGGGAAACGGATGGCCCAGACCTGGTTACCAACAGGACCGGTGACCTGCCTCCTGAGAGGGTTTTGGGTGGGTTAACGGACTTGTGGGTGGAGGGTGGTGATGTCTGATACCTGGTGCTTTTAAATGTTTTACATGTTTTAATGTTTTATGCATTTTAAAATGTTGTCTTGCAGCCCGAGGACGTGCTGGTGATAACTAAGGGGGAATGTGGCGCCCCTGACCTGGTCAGGCACCACTGAGTACTGCACCCATGCTGGGGACAGTACAACACAGGTAATCCAGAAGGCTGACAGGGGTGTGGAACACAGGCGCATAGTGACCAGGTCTCACACATGTACCCATGAGAGGACCCCTGGGGATCCCAGGAGGGGGCAAGCCTTCACCTTCACTGGAATAGTGGAGGGGGTAGAGCCTCCATCTCCTCTCAAGGGGTGTGGTGGAGAGTCTGGTTGCTAGGTGGCGTAGGCAAGAACAGGAGAGGAGGAGCAGTGAGTCAGTTAGAGCAGAACTCCATAGGGCTCAGTGAGGAGCAGACCTGTGGGGCTGTTGCTGTCTAACAGCGCCCGCGCAGTGGCTATTGACGGGGGAGAACGGTCAACTAGGAGTGCTGCCTGAAAGCCAGCTTCAGCTAGAGAGTGCACGGAGTGGGAAGTAAGGAGACTGCTAGAGAGCACCAGGCCCAACCGGGCGGCAGATCCCGAAGCGAGGATAGATTCACCTTTCCCTGCTAAACCTGCCGGTGTGGGGCTCTTAAAGCCCACACCACAACACTACAAAAAGCCGCAGCCACGTAACCACAAGTTTGGGCCCATAGGTCATAGGAGGCAAGAGGCTGGAGTGGCCTGGTCCGGGGAACAAGCACACGGCAAACAACAAGGGGAGAGAGGCTGCAGCATCTTCCCTGGGTGACCCCCATAGGGACTCAAAGTCGGGGTCACCCCAAACCACCAAGGGCTAAGGAAGGCGAGTCAGTAGTCACCCTCATAAAGTCAGCCTGAAGGATACCTGGTTCCTACCTGGTTCATCTCAGCTACGCCCGGGTTACTCACCCTGCCACCTGAAGTGAGTAAAAACCCTGAAAGACATTCCTGCCTGTGTGGTCATTCTGCGACTTGTGGTACTACAAACCTACACAGGGCCCTGGGGCTTGCCTCACTCTCAGGAGGCTCCTACATCTAACTGCACACACCATCAGCCCCAGGCGACCCTCAACCTGCAGTGGCGGTCGCTACTGGCCGCAATACTGAGAGTGGCGTCACGATCAAAAACCGAAGATTCCCTACCTGTGACCAGAACCAGCTACGTGGAGTCCCTGAAGGTATGCACCGACACAACACCGGCGGGGCTTCACAACAGCAGCGGGAGACAGGAGGCTCACAGCACCAGGAGGCAGGAGGCTCATAGCACCGGGAGGCAGGAGGCTCACAGCACCGGGTGGCAAGAGGCCCACAGCACTGGGAGGCAGGAGGCTCACAGCATCGGGAGGTTCACAGCACCAGGAGGCTCACAACACCAGGAGGCAGGAGGCTTACAGCACCGGGAGGCAGGAGGTTTAGAGCACCAGGAGGCACACAGCACCAGGAGGCTCACAGCACCAGGAGGCAGGAGTCTCACAGCACCATGAGGCAGGAGGCTCACAGCACCAGGAGGCACACAGCACCAGGAGGCTCACAGCACTAGGAGGCAGGAGGCTCACAGCACCGGGAGGCAGGAGGCTCACAGCACCGGGAGGCAGGAGGCTCACAGCATCGGGAGGCAGGAGGCTCAGAGCACAAGGAGGCAGGAGGCTCAGAGCATCAGAAGGTTTACAGCACCAGGAGGCTCACAGCACCGGGAGGCAGGAGGCTTAGAGCACCGGGCGGCAAGAGGCTCACAGCACCGGGAGGCAGGAGGCTCACAGCACCAGGAGGCAGGAGGCTCAGAGCACAAGGAGGCTCACAGCACCAGGAGGCTCACAGCACCAGGAGGCAGGAGGCTCAGAGCACCGGGAGGCTCACAGCACCAGGAGGCAGGAGGCTCAGAGGACTGGGAGGCTCACAGCACCAGGAGGCTCACAGCACCAGGAGGCTCACAGCACCCGGAGGCTCACAGAACCGGGAGGCTCACAGCACCAGGAGGCAGGAGGCTCACAGCACCAGAAGGCAGGAGGCTCACAGAGGCAGGAGCTCTCAGCACCGGGAGGCAGGATGCTCAGTGCACAAGGAGGCAGGAGGCTCAGAGCACCAGGAGGTTCACAGCACCAGGAGGTTCACAGCACCAGGAGGCTCACAGCACCAGTAGGCTCACAGCATCAGGAGGCTCACAGCATCAGGAGGCAGGAGGCTCACAGTAGGGAGGCATGAGACCACGGATTGGAGGTTCCCCACCCCGGATCTAGCTGAAGCAAGACAGGGGCTTTGGTCGGCGAGCCTGCGGTCAGCGGGCTTCCCCCAGGCAGAGATCAGCGGGCTGGGATAAGTGGGCCCCTCTCCCCCGGGCAGAGATGAGAGGGCTGGGATCAGCATCACCTTCCCCCGGGCTGAGATCAGCGGGCTGAGATTAGAGGGCAGTGATCAGTGGGCTGGGATCAGTGGGCCCCTTTAGCAGAGATCAACAGGCTGGGATCAGCAGCCTCTTCCCCTCAGGCAGAGATCAGCGGGTTGGGATCAGCGTGCTTCTCTCCCCCGGGCTGGGATCAGCGGGCTGAGATTAGCGGGCACCTCTCCCCTGGGCTGTGATCTGCGGGCGGGTGAGCGGGTGGGCGAGCGGGCGGGCGGGAGGGCGGGCCACTCCACCACCTCACATTCCCTTCCCGGTGATTGTCTTACCTGTCCGGCAGTCCCTGCTGGCTGCCGCGTCCCCGCCACCTCCGCGTTGCCCATGGCACTGTGATGAGGTGCAAAGTGATGACCTCATCATTGGACTGCGGGATGACGCGTCGCCTCCCTGCTCTACTCGCTTCCGGCCACATGGCTAATTTGCATGCGATGCCCTATAAGGGCATCGCCTGCAATTTAGCCGTGCGTGCAGTGGCTGAAATGACACGGCCGGCCCCTCTGCTGCGGCTGTGACTGGGGCCCGGTGAAGAGGGGAGGTTTGGCCTGCCCGGGGCTTAACAAAGCTAAGTAATTATCCCGGGCCTGTCCGGGCCCCCTCTTTTCACCAGACCCGGTACACCAGTCACACTAGTAATGCCCTGATGGCGGCCCTGGCTTTGACAGAAGCATCTCCAGCCAAATCTGTTACGGCTATAGTCGCAACTATGGCAGCAAATCCAGATCCAAGTTCTGGCCCTCATTTTTTTTACTCCTCTGCAATTTGACAATGATGCCAAGTAATACAGAGGATTTATAAATTAATGCTCCTCGCACTTTAAACTTTTGTCCCATCAATTAATCTCGTATTGAGCCAAAGTGGCCTTTATGATGACGCCCCTGACTGACGAGGCCCTTGTTTGGATCAATTCATAATGTGTGAGAAGTGATCTTGTTATCCTGAACCTACAAACCTTCCTATATGTAATTTGGGAAATCCATGAAATATAGGAATTACTGGATAGAAAAATATCTTTTTTATAATGATAATAGTAATGGGTTTGGATTAGCATTGAATAGGTTAAAATTGTAATAGGCGATTTTTCTTATACATGTGTATCAAATTGTGAATAATTAACAATATGTCCTGATTGGATGTAGTTTTTTTTGTAATGTCTATAAAATGGTTGTATATGTGTATGCATTTATGCTACGACTAAGAGCTACTGCCAGCTCGAAATGCGTCAGCGATGCTTTTAATGTGAATAAAAGCTACAAAAAATATCCCTATGGTATGAACAGTCCTCTTCATCTCGTATTCTTGTTGGATGCCGGACACTTGGGAGTTAAGTATACTAGTCTGTGTTACCTGGGAGTTGGCCCAGAGATCTTTGTCCGAGCACCACATCTTATTCTGCAGGCCGCTGAATGAACTTTGGATCTGGTAAGCTGATCAACTATTGTTTATAGACTGTGTACATTTTTGCTCTATGGGGGAACTCTGACAATCTTGGCTGTATAGATCAACTGTTGAAAGAAACCCTGTTGGGGCCTATATTTAAAATTTATGCTCTGAGGTTAACCCCTTTACAACCAAGGATCTACCGGTACATCCTATTTTTACGTGACTTAATGACCAAGGCTGTACCGGTATGTCCTAGAAATAGCAGGGGCACAAGGAGCTGTGCGATTGCGGCCGTGGAATCGGCTTATCTGACAGCCAAGCCTCTAGACTTGCAGCCAAGGATTGTGCATGCACCATCCCTTGCTGTTTAGCCCCCTAATTGCCACAATCAATACCGATCGTGGCACTTAGTGGCTTGGGAGAGGGATCACGCTCCCTTTCCCATCTGATCGGGACCCCTGTAATGTAATTGCAAGGGTGCAATTGTCATGGTGACCTGAGGCCGTCGTGACAATCTCCGGGTCACCTGACTATGGAGAGCCTATGTGATCTTATCTGCAGCATGATCACATAGGCTTTCACTGTGCAGCTTTGACAGCTGCGATGTCCTGCAGTGATCAAGCACTGCAGAACATTGCTGCTGCGATCAGATCAAGTCCCAGAGGGGTGTTACTTCCAAAATTTGGTAATTTGAGGGGGATTTCTTCTGTTCTGGCACATTTTGTGACACACCTGTAGAGTCAATATGCTCACTGCATGCCTTAAGAAATTAATTGAGGATTGTAGTTTGTAAAATGGGGTCACTTGTGGGGGGTTTCTTCTGGTTTTGCATCTCAGGGGCTCTGCCAATGTTACATGACACCCCACACCATTTCAACTAAAACTGTACTCCAATATGGCGCTCCTTCCCTTCTTCATTTTGTACTTCTAAAAGTAGTTTTCAACCGCATATGGGGTACTGACGTACTCAGGAGGACTTGCACAACAAACTGTATGGTTAAAGGGAACCTGTCACCAGATTTGGGGCCTATAAGCTGCGGCTACCATCACTGGGGTCCTATATACAGCATTCTAACATGCTGTATATAAGAGCACAGGCCACGCTGTAGAACATAAAAGACACTTTAATACTCACTTAGAAGGTCGCTCCGGTGCACAACAGTCGGATGTGTGGAGCCATTCTCCGGGACCGGCGCCTTCTCTTTCGGCTATCTTGGTCTTCCATCTTCTTAGGCCTGGGTGCATGACGCATCCTACATCATACATACAGGCCGGTATTGAGGTCCTGCGCAAGCGCACTACAATACTTTGATCTGAGTGACTTATATATGAGACAAAATAAAACTTTTTTAAAAAAAAATCCTGCCTTCTCCACCTCTTACGTTATGCACACATGATCAGTTTGTTCAGGCTTTTAAGCAGCTGAATTTCAGCATGAATCCCACATGTTTGCCCATTTGCATTTTTTTCTTGCATTTTTTATGCATTTATGCCAAATGCATTTTTGCTGCAAGTGTTTTTATCTCAATAAATTTGGTTGAAAGACATGAAGCAGAAAAATCAGGAATTTGATCAAAGCAAAGTCCCGCTCACCTATATATACACTTGCACCCTTCAGTGCCTTTCTTGTCTCATTAGGGTGTTTAGCATGATTTAATCTAATAAATAAATAATTTAAAACGACATGGGGTCTCCCGTATTTTTGATAATCAGCCAAGGTAAAGCAGACACCTGATGTTTCAGGTTGGGAAGGTTCACGTTATTGGGCCCTTCCCAGGCTAAAAATAGCAGCCCACACCCACCTATTGGTAGATAAATGAACACAGATTCGAGGGCAACACCTGTGCTGGAGATTCTTGATGACTTGTGATATCTGTGGCATTGTGCTGTGTTATAAAACTGCACATTTTAGTGGCCCTTTATTTTGGCCAGCCTAAGGCGCACCTGTGAAATAATGATGCTGTCAATTCAGCATCTTGATTTTCCACACCTGTGAGGTGGATGGATTATTAGCTAAAAGAAGAAGTGCTCACTAAGAGCTCATGCACACGTTGTGGGTTTATTTTGCGTTTCTGCAGCGTTTTAAGCTGCAGCGTCACATTTTCAAAATTCATGCGTTCTGCTTAACCAGCAAAGTCTATGAGAATCATGCAAAATTCGTGCGCACGATACTTTTTTAAACGCAGCATTTTGATTGTCAAAAACTTGACAAAATCTCTGCGTTTAGAAAAGCAGCATGTCAATTCTTTTGTCCGTTTTGGCAGCGTTCTACACCCATTGAAATCAATGAGTTGTAGAAAAACGCTGCCAAAATATTAAGCAGTGCATTTGCACTGCATTTTTGTTGCGATCCGCATGTCTTTTTGACATAACAAACGCAGGTCGTTCGGTCTCTCTCTCTCTTTGTCGGTCTCTCTCTCTGTCGATGTCGGTCTCTCCTTCCTACCCCCTCTCTCATACTCACCGATCCACAACGCTGCACGGCGTTCACACTGTGGCGGCTTCTCTATTGAAAATGCCGGCCGCTCATTATTCCATCTCATATTCCCTGCTTCCCCCGCCCACCGGCGCATATGATTGGTTGCAGTCAGTAATGCCCCCACACTGAATGACAGCTGTCTCATTGCAAACAATCACAGCCGCCGGTGGGCATGTCTATATCGTGCAGTAAAAATAATAAATAATTAAAATAAAAACAACGTGCAGTCCTTCCCAGTTTGGATACCAGCCTGGGTAAAGCCACACGACTGAAGGCTGGTATTCTCAGGACGGGGAGCTCCACGCTATGGGGAGCCCCCCAGCCTAACAATATCAGCCAGCAGCCGCCCGGGATTGCCGCATCCATTAGATGCGACAGTCCCGGGACTCTACCCTGCTCATCCCGAATTGCCCTGGTGCGATGGCAATTGGGGTAATAAGGAGTTAATGGCAGCAGCCCATAGCTGCTAATAAGTCATAGGCTAATCATGGCAGGCGTCTCCCTGACATACCTTCCATGATTAACCTGTAAGTTAAAGAAAATAAACACATAAACACATAAACACCTCCAAAAAATCCTTTATTTGGAATGAAAGACAAAAAACACCCTCTTTCACCACTTTATTAATCCCCAAATACCCCTCCAGGTCCGACGTAATCCACATGAGTTCCCATGACACTTTCAGCTCTGCTACATGAAGGTGGCAGAGAACGGCCACAGACCACGGCCGCTCTCTGTCAGCTCCAAGCAACAACTGAAGTGAGCCACGCGATCAGCGATGACGTCACTCAGGTTACTCGGTTACTCGTGGCCACCGCTCTCAGGTGAAGGACTGCAGCTGTGGCCACGGGTCACCTGAGTGACAGCACCGCTAATCGCACCTCTCACTCCAGTCACTAAGGGGATTTGCAGTCACAGGTGAGTCCTTCATGTGTGACCGCAAATCAGGCTGTGACACAGAGAGAGAGAGCTGCACGATATCAGTTGAAGCTCTGATGTCACTGCTGTGGACTCCTGTGTCTTGGCACTGACCTCGGAGGTTCATCTGAGTTCATGACAGCACACAGAAACAGAGCCGCGGAATGACAATGAAGTTGGGTGAAGTTCATCCGAGTTCATTCTCATCACCCAGCTCTGTCTGTGTCTGCTGTTAGCGAGCATGTAGCAGAGCTGAATTGCCAGGTGACTGCACAGACAAAAATGCATCCAAAACGCATGTAAAATGCATGCAAAATACATGCGTTTTGGATGCATTCTTTTTGTCAATGTGTGCATGAGCCCTTACACAGATTAAAGGCCGCTTTAAACGCTGCAATCTCACTAGTGAGATCTCTAGCGTGCGTACCCGCCCCCATCAGTTGCGCGTCACGGGCAAATCGCTGCCTGCGTCGCACAACATCGCTGGGACCTGTCACACTTCTTACCTGCCTAGCGACGTCGCTGTGACCAGCGAACCGCCTCCTTTCTAAGGGGGCGGTTAGTTCGGTGTCACAGCGACGTCACTAAGTGGCAGCCGAATCGAAGCAGAGGGGCAGAGATGAGCGGAACGAACATCCCGCCCACCTCCTTCCTTCCTCATTGCAGGCGGCCGCAGGTAAGGTGAGGTTCCTCGCTCCTGCGATGTCACACATAGCGATGTGTGCTGCCGCAGGAACGACGAACAACATCGTACCTGCAGCAGCAATGATATTTGGGAATGGAAGAGCGTGTCAATGAGCAACGATAAGGTGAGTATTTTTGCTCGTTAGTGGTCGCTCGTATGTTTCACACACAACGACATCGCTAACGAGGCCAGATGTGCGTCACGAATTCCGTGACCCCAATGACATCGCTTTAGCGATGTCGCTGCGTGTAAAGCGGCCTTAAGACAATATTTGTGCATAGAAAGTTTTAGATCTTTGAGTTTAGCTCATACATAAAGTACACTGGGTCACAAAATGATCTTGGAGTCATTAGGATCGGTGGTAGAATGTTATTTCCACTGAAAGTGACAGATGTCAGCTTTGAATAATCTAACCTTGACAGCGGTGTTGTTCTATGGTCAAACATTTAACAGTAAATACTAAAATTCAGTCTAACATACTCTCAATGTAGAGTTTTCAGCTATGTTATGTACAAAAACTGATTCCATACTATAGAAACAAAAGTCTTTAATTGTATTGCTATTTATTCATAAAGTTGTCTCATGTGAATACCAGCTTCCTATGACATCAGTATGGATGACAGGTTTATTGTTTGGTGCCATCAAGTGATGTCATAATAATCGTTTTTGGAAAGCACTGCCTGATGAGGGATCTCTGTCTATATATCTAATCAGAGTTGTTTAATGTGATGACAGTCATAAGAATCAGGTTCAAGAATAACTTTTAAGAAGGTTATTTTCTCAGCTAGTCAGTCATTATTTTACCATGTCTCACAGCATAAGAAATGTTAAAATGTCAGGTCAGACATCTGCTTCTTGTATTATTGGAAGCTGCACAAGGACACAAAATGAATATGCAGTCAGCTTTTCATGCTTTCAAACACTCATCATACAGGATTGTCAATTGTTTTCGCAATGTAAAGAATACCCCTACATACTGTTCAAGCACAGTGACAAAAATGTTTGGTTTACTTTTACCTTTCCAAAGAATTGACAAAACCCTCAGAACATATGGCGTTTATGTATGGATATTGAGGGAATTGAGCTCAGTACTTGACAGACCACCGTATCTCACCTTCTAAAGCGGGCTTTACACGCTACGATATCGTTATTGAATTATCGTCGGGGTCACGGTGTTTGTGACGCACATCCGGCATCATTAACGATATCGCAGCGTGTAACACTTATGTGCGACCTTAAACGATCGCAAAAGTGGCCAAAATCGTTTGCCGCGGAGAGGTCGTCCTAAAACAAAAAATCGTTTTCCTCTCATTAGCGATGTTGTTCCTTGTTCCTGCGACAGCACACATCGCTGTGTGTGACACCGCAGGAACGACGAACATCTCCTTACCTACCTCCACCGGCAATGCGAAGGAAGGAGGTGGGCGGGATGTTTACATCCCGCTCATCTCTGCCCCTCCGCTTCTATTGGCCACCTGCCGTGTGACGTCACTGTGACGCCGCATGAACCGCCCCCTTAGGAAGGAGGCGGGTCGCCGGCCAGAGCAACATCGCAGGGCATGTAAGTGCAAGTGACGGGGGTAAGCGAGGTTGTGCGGCACGGGCAGCGATATGCCCATGTCACACAACTGACGGGGGTGGGTACGATCGCTTGCGATCTCTCTAGCAAGATTGCAGCGTGTAAATTCCGCTTTAGACTCACTTGTAACAGAGTTGCTGCCACAGAATTGGAGGATTGCTCACTTAGTACTGATATTTAAGAAAGGTTTGAAGGTGGATCCATGTAACTATCATCCGGTAAGTCTCAAATCAGTGTTGTGCAAAATTTTGTAGGGCATTATAAGAGATGACATGCAAAAATTATTGCAGAGAATAATATAACTGATAACCAGCATGGATTCATGAAAGATAAGTTGTGTCTAAACAACATGTAGGTTCTCAATGAGGAGGTTAGTGCAAATGTTGATATTGGTAATGCAGCTGACGTGATTTATCTGGACTTTGCAAAGGCATTTGATACTGTACCATATAACACCCTTATACTGAAACTATGGAAGCAGGGGAAACTATATGCAGATGGGTAAGGAATTAGCTAAGAGACAGGGAACAAAATTGTTGTAAATGGTACATTTCCTAAATCGAAATGGTCTATGGTCAGTAGGGGAGTACCGCAGGGACCTCTGCTAGGACTGATCCTTTTTAACCTCTTCCCGACACATGACGTACTGGTTATGTCATGGATCATGTCAGGGTAATCGTCGTTAGCTGCCACAGTCAGGATTTGAACAGCTGATGCGTTATGATTCAGGGACCGAGGAGGATAAAAAAATGCGGAAACCCAAAAAAGTAACTAGGGTGGCTGGAATCTTAACGGACTGCAGACCTAATCCTGACACACAACTAGAAGTAGCCGTGGGACGAGCCTACGATGACCTAGTCGTCTCGAGTCGACACAGCCGGAGAACTAAATATTCTTACAGATAGAAATATAAGAAAAGCTAATCTGCCTCGGAGCAATCCCCAAAGATATAGATAGCCCCCCACATGTAAAGACTATGGTGATATCGGAAAACACAATACAAAGCTAGAAAACAGATTCAGCAAAGATGAGGCCCAAACTATCTTTATAGGAAAGGATAGGAAAGAGCATTGTCTGCAGCCGTAAAAACCCTAAAAAATCTCAGTACGCCTGACATGGAAAAAGCCTGAGACCACATTGCCTTTCCCCCACAATATCAGTACTCTGATGTTACTGGGATCCAAAAACACGAATATAGATGAGGGACTGAATTTAATACCAAGCATGACAAAACACAATACATTGCAGAATCATGGAGCTAAATATACAGACACTCCAAACAGGGAATGATCCAATTCCACCAGGAACTCCAAGCAGGCAAAATAGGAATCTAGCAATAGTATCAAAACAGAAAAAGCAACACGAAAGTGGAAACAATAAGCAGAAGTACAAAGACCAACTTATCTTGAGAGGAGTTCTGGTAGAGAGCTGGGCTGGTTTCAGAATGTCCTTAATATACAGGAAATCAATTGAGCACCGGCAAGTAACAAGAGAAAACTACTCAGTTATATAGTCCCAATCTGAAATCTATTAACTCCCTGCAACGGTCTGTCAAACTGTGACAGCCCCCTGTATATGCCTGGTGTGGGAATCGCGTATTCACCGGCCGCTATCGTAAGTCATGTGATGTGATCACATGGAGCCGATGGTTGCCATGGTAGCACAGGGTCATGTAATGACTCCTGTAGTTATCATGAATCCTTTCCTCTTACACCTGGCAGAATGCCATGTGTGAGAGAAGAGCAGCTTTTCTGCAGATCTCAGCTGTCCAGCTGTGATCTTCAGAAATAAATGAGCCATCAGACTAATCCTTATAGTCCCCTAGGAGAACTAGTAAAATAAAATAAAGTTCAAAAAAATGTTTTTAAAACTTAAAGAAAATAAAGAAACCTAAACGTTCAAATCACCCCTTTTCACCCCATTGCAAATTAAATGAAGAAAAAAACAAGATAGAAAGCACTAAATGTGCACTAAATGTGCACTAAAAATTCGAAACTGTACTTATTATTAAAATTTGAGATTTTTAGCAAAAAATTGCAATTTCTTGAGCTACTCCACCACATCACGGCAAATCTCTTTGGGGAAGTCCTACTCTAAATTATTTTTATTTAAAATGTACCAAGTGGCCTCACATATGAAAAAAGTAGAACTGTTCTTAGCAGCATTTACGTGGTGCTGACCGCACATTTTATTATATAAATATTTTAGAGTAGGACTGCCCCAAAGAGATTTGCCGTGACGTGGTGATGTAGCTCAAGAAATTGCAATTTTTTGCTAAAAATCTCAAATTTTAATAAGTACAGTTTGGAATTTTTAGTGCTGGCTTTCTTGTTTTTTCTTCATTGAAAATTAAAGGGTTAAAAAATTAAAAATATACACATATTTGTATCGCCACATTCAGAAATGCCTGATCTATCAAAATATAAAATCAATTAACCTGATCAGTAAACTGCATAGCTGCAAATAAATTCCAATCTTCAAATTTAAATTTTTTGGTCACCACAAATTTTGCATCTGCACAAAAATGGTACCCTTAAAAATCATCAGCTTGAGATGCAAAAAATAATCCATCACTAAGCTCCAGATCCCACAAAATGAGAACACTGCGAGTTTCTGATAATGGCGCAAAAAGGGTGCCACTTTTTTGGACAAACTTCTGAATTTTTTTCAACGCCGTAGATAAAACCTATACATATTTGGTGTCTACAAACTCGTACTGACCTGAGGAATCACTCCAACACATCAATTTTACCATATAGTGAACACGGTGAATAAAATATCCCCAAAACAATTGTGCAATTGGACTTTTTCTTCAATTTTTCCACACTTGGAATTTTTTTTTGCCGTTTTCCAGTACACTATATAGTAAAACTTATGGTTTAATTTAAAAATACAAGAAGGGGAGCAAAAAAATAAATGGAAAATCACCCAGGGGTGAAAGGATTAATGTCTTTATTAATGATTGTGGATTGGATTAGAAGTAGTGATGAGCGAACCCATGGATCAATAAACCAACACGAATTAAAAAACAATTGGGTCTAAGGGACCCAAACTTATGTGTTTATAAAAGAGTGTTAGTAAGGGCTTGAGGTCTGAAAAAAAAAATAAAGAATAAAGCAGAACAGTTATATCTGCCAACCTTCCCAGTGGCTGTAACTCTGCTTCCAAGTACAATCATTAGCTCTCATACATATTTACTGCTTCCCCTACCTACCATCAATCTGAGCATCTGTGATTGGTTGCAGTCAGACCGCAACCCTACTCTTTGTGACAGCATCTGCATCCTTATTGTGGTGTAACAATAAATAAATAAATAAATAAATAAATGTATGTTTCTTTCCTATATATTGATACGTAGTGGACATAAATCAGATGGCTACAGGCTGCAGCCATGCACATTATCTTGGTTGTGTATCAAAATACAAGGGTCCCCATGCGGCTTTTTTTATATTATTGAGATAAATTAATTAAAAAATGACATGTGGTCCCCCACAATTTTGATACTCAGCCAATATAAAGCCAACAGTTGCCCAGAACTGATGCATCAATTAGATGTGACAACTCTGTCACGTTACGCGGCTTATACTGATTGCCGTAGTGTGATGGCACACGTGTGTCCGTGTGTTTCTCACGGCAACATGTCCGTTTTCTTTCCGGCAGCACGGGTGTCACACGTAATGCAAACGGACCACACGGATGTGTTCCGTGTGACACGCACCGGAGAAAAGACATGTGTGTGTGAGAAAAATTCAAAACTTTACTCACCTTCTCCAGCTCTGCAGTCTCTGCCGCTGCTGTCACTTGCTGCCGACCACCGCTCAATATGCTCATTGAATATTCCCTTCACTGCGTCCGGAAGCAGCAGCAGCAGGGAGTCGGCAGGATTGGAGACCGAAGATCAGCACCACGGACAGCGACGCCAGGGACAGGTGAGTAGAAAGTTCCCGTTCTCCATGTGTTATTACGGATAACACACGGAGAACACACGTAGCCCATAAACACGGCTCATGGAGGGCAAAATGCACCTCTGACACGTCCATGAATAACGTGCGTGGTTTTTCACAAACGTGTGAAAGAGGCCTGAGCTGCAGTTGTTGTGAGCAGTGATATTACTGAGTTTACCTGCTGTCACAGCTGGAGGTTCCCACAGTACTGTGTGGGACCCCACGTAAACTCACCTCAAGTGAACTCATTGAACTCAATGAGACCTGCATTTCTTGGCAACAAAACGCATTTTTTTCCCAAGAGATGCAGATTTAGTGCTGGAATTTATGCACCAAATTCCTGCACCAAATCTGTATCGCCTGTCAAAAAAGCATTTCTGCATTTGATGCATTTTTTTTTCCAGAAGACGCATATTTGGTAAAGGCATTTGGTTTATAAATTCCAGCACCAAATCTGAATATCCTGGCAGAAACCCACACAAAAAACACAGTTTTGACACTGTTTTGGTGTGGTTTTCTGCAAGGTGATGCTAGCTTGGTGCAGAAATCTGGTGCAGAAGGCTGCACCGAATTTACATCTCCTGGCAGAAAACTGCACATAAGCTGCTTTTTTGCCAGGCGATGCAGATTTGGTACTGAAATTTATACACCAAATTCGTGCACCAAATCTGCATCTTCTGGCAAAAAAACAAACAAACACAAGAATACGCAATGATCTTTTGATGTTGTTTTAATGCAGGTTTTTTTTCCAGGAGATGCAGATTTGGTTAATAAATTCCAATGCCAAATCTGCATCTCCTGGCAGAAAAGCACACAAAAAAACACAATTTTGATGCTGCTTCAGTGCAGTTTTCTGCCAGGAGTTGCAAATTTGTCGTAGAAATCTGGAGCAGATGTTTCTGCACCAAATATGTATCTCCTGGCAGAAATCTGTATCTAGACTACATTGTTTTGCCAAGAGATGCAAATTTGGTGCTAAACTTTATACACCAAATTCCTGCACCAAATATGCATCTTTTGGCAAAAAAACCCCCCAAAAACCGTTTTGATTAGTTTTTTTGCCATGCAGATTTGATGCAGGTATTCGGTGTGTAAATTCCAACACCAAATCTGCATCACTTGGCAACCTCCCTCCCAGTTTTCTGCCAGGAGATGCAGGTCTCATTGAACTGAATGAGATCACCTGAGGTGATTTTACCTGCAGTCACAGGTGGGGTGCTGTGCGAGCCTTCACTTGTGACCGCAGGTAACCTGTGTGATGTCACCGCTCATCTGTGGCTAAGGCCTGAAACACATATCCGTGAAACACGTGCGTGTTTGGTCCGTTTCCGTGTATACTGGAGACACGGCCAAACGTGCACCAATGTTATTGTTTGATAAAAGCTCCACGTGCGTTTTTGATGCATGTCCGTTTGTCCGTGTCCGTGATCCGTACCTGTGTGCGTTTTGCACGGCAGCATGTCCGTTTTCTGCACGCAACACGCAGCACGGACCCAATGAAAGTCAATGGGTCTGTGCGCACGTCCGAGTGACACGGACGCATCTCTGTTTGCTCCCTGTACGTTTTGTGCTTTTTTCATGTGATGTCGGTCTTTTTTCTTTTTCTGTTTCGTTCTCTCCCTCAGTCCGTCGGTCGGTCGGTCTCTCTCTATGTCTGTCGGTCGATCTCTCTGTCTTATCTGTCCCTCTCACTGTCTGTCGGTCAGTTCCCCCCCTCTCTCATACTTACCGTTCCCCGATCTCCGGCGCGGCGCTGCACTGCTGTTATAAAAACTTCGGCGGCTTTTACTATCTTGAAAAAGCCGGCCGCCCATTAATCAATCTCGTATTCCCTGCTTTACCCGCCCACCGGCGCCTGTGTTTGGTTGCAGTCACACACGCCCACCACGCTGAGTGACAGCTGTCTCACTGCACCCAATCACAGCAGCCGGTGGGCGTGTCTATACTGTGCAGTGAAATAAATAAATAAATAATTAAAAAAACCGGCGTGCGGACCCCCCCATTTTAATACCAGCCAGATAAAGCCATACGGCTGAAGGCTGGTATTCTCAGGATGGGGAGCTCCACGTTATGGGGAGCACCCCACCCTAACAATATCAGTCAGCAGCCGCCCAGAATTGCCGCATACATTATATGCGACAGTTCTGGGACCGTACACGGCTCTTCCCGATTTGCCCTGGTGCGTTGGCAAATCGGGGTAATAAGGAGTTATTGGCAGCCCATAGCTGCCAATAAGTCCTAGATTAATCATGTCAGGCGTCTCCCCGAGATACCTTCCATGATTAATCTGTAAATTACAGTAAATAAACACACACACACCTGAAAAAATCATTTATTAGAAATAAAAAACACAAACAAATTCCCTCATTACCAATTTATTAACCCCGACAAAGCCCTCCATGTCCGGCGTAATCCACGGACCTCCAGCGTCGCTTCCAGCTCTGCTGCATGCAGGTGACAGGAGCTGCAGAATACACCGCCGCTCCGGTCACCTCCACGCAGCTAATGAGATGAGTAGCGCGATCAGCTGCTGTCAGTCAGGTAACTCGCGGCCACCGCTGGATCCAGCTATGGGCTGCCAATAACTCCTTATTACCCCGATTTACCAGCGCACCAGGGCAAATCGGGAAGAGCCGGGTACAGTCCCAGAACTGTCGCATATAATGTATGCGGCAATTCTGGGCGGCTGCTGACTGATATTGTTAGGGTGGGGGGCTCCCCATAACGTGGAGCTCCCCATCCTGAGAATACCAGCCTTCAGCCGTATGGCTTTATCTGGCTGGTATTAAAATGGGGGGGGGGGCCCACACGCTGGTTTTTTTAATTATTTATTTATTTATTTCACTGCACAGTATAGACACGCCCACCGGCTGCTGTGATTGGGTGCAGTGAGACAGCTGTCACTCAGCGTGGTGGGCGTGTGTGACTGCAACCAATCACAGGCGCCGGTGGGCGGGTAAAACAGGGAATACGAGATTGTTTAATGAGCGGCCGGCTTTTTCAAATTAGAAAAAGCCGCCGGAGCAGTGTGAATGCCGTGCAGCGCCGGTGATCGGAGATCGGTGAGTATGAGAGAGGGGGGGACACTTCAGTCACTCAGGGGATTAGCGGTCACCGGTGAATCCTTCACATGTGACCGCTAATCAGTACACGGCACAAAGACAGAGCCGCGGCATGACAATGAAGTCGGGTGAAGTTAACCCGAGTTCATTCTCATCCCGCTACTCTGTCTTCCGACATGTAGTAAGGACATTTTGCATCACACACGTACATTTCACACGGACAACACACACACGTCAGTTATTTCCCTCACGCACACACGGACATTCCACACGCACATACGGCTAGCATACGGGATACACACGCAGGCCACACATACCATAAAAACAGACCTAAAAAACGGAAAACGGACCCGAAAAACGGCCCGTTTTACATGGACGTGGTTTTCACGGATGTGTGTTTCAGGCCTCAGTCAGTGTCTGCCTGAAGCCACAGCAGGTGATCATATTCTCTAATGTGCCCATGTGCTACGATTTCAGTATGTAGCAAAGCCAGAATTGTCGTGGTGTGAATTATGTTAGACCTAGGTGTTTTGGAGGTTAATAAATCGGCGAATGAGGGTTTTTTTATTTGTTTTTTTAAATAAAGGATTTTTTCTGTGTTTTGTGTTTATTTCTTTTGACTTACAGGATTAGTAATGGGTGGTCATATAGATCCCTACCCATTACTAATCCATGGTTTAGTGGTAGCTATGATTTTTGACCAATGACAGCTGTCATTAACTCCTTATTGCCACAGCACCCAGGCAATCAGGAAGAGCTGGGTAAAGCACAGGAATTATCACATTTCACCAATTTATTTCCCTGTCAAATCCCTAATCTAATGCAATCCAAAGGGGGTCCCACGACAATCCTATACTCTCTGTCACAGTCAATGAAGAACAGAATGTTTCCCCTTTGACTGCGAGAGTACTCCATGCTGACTCACACACTGCTGTGTGAAAGCCACTGGAGTGACCTGAGATGACCTCATGAAGTCACCCCAAGTCCTATCAGCAGCTCATACACCAGTGCCAAAGGCAATGAACTCAGCTGAACCCATGATGGCAGTGCACATTACTGACTTCAATGACAACCACCATTCTCATGCTAAGTATCGCGTGAGTACGCAACATCACCGCATGTCACAGCAGCGGGCTCAGACGATGCTTTCCAAAAGAACAGCGACAGTCAGTGACGTGTGCTGCTGTCATGGGTTCAGCTGAGTTCATGCCTCTGGCAGTGAACTCATCTGAACTCCTGATGTCACGGCCGCTCACACATTGCTGTGTGAGCAGCTGCTAGGACCTGGGGTGATCTCATGAGGTCATCTCAGGTCATTCCAGTGGCTGTCACACAGCAGTGTGTGAGCCAGCATGGAGTGCTCTCACAGTCAAGTGGGTGTCTCTTGTGCTTATTTCTTTACTAATTTTTTCCCTTTATGTCTTTCAGATTCGCTTTTCGGGATCATCGTGGGACGTCACTATGGATTACATTGGAATTTGTTTGTAATACATTTGTGAACAAGAGCTTGAGTCAAGGGGCTGGGAGGGTCAACCAAATACTTTTTTTTCCTTTAACTCCAACTGGAATTAGTAATGGGGGTGTATGCTAAATGCCCACCTATTACTAATACCAGTTCTTGATGCCAGCTGGCAATTTACAGCTAGCTTCAACCCCATGTATTACCCCGTTTGCCAATGCACCAAGGAAATGGTAAAAGCTGAGTACATGCCAGAATTGGCACATCTGATGGATGTGCCACTTCTGGGGTGGCTGTGAGCTGCTATTGTTAGACTGGGAAGGGCCATATATCTATAGCCCTTGCCACCTTAATAATATCAAGCCCCAGTTGTATGCTGTCCCTTGGCTAGTTTTGGAAAAATGGGAGAGACCCCACACCATTTCCATTTTTTTAAATTATTTATTCAAACAATTTAAAAAATAACCATTTGATCCACTCTACTTTGGATATCCAGCCAAGGTACAGCTGACAGCTGAGGGTTGCAGCATGTGGCTGCTGCTGTACTTGTGCTGGTTATAAAAATTGGGGGGAACCCCACGTCATTTGTTTTCTAAAATAAATTTTTAATTCAGCTAAACAGCTCTCTATCTATCTATCTATCTATCTATCTGTACTATTTATCTTATTATTATCCAACTAGCTATGTATCTAATGGTACCGTCCCACTTAGCGACGCTCCAGCGATCCCACCAGCGATCTGACTTGGCAGGGATCGCTGGAGCGTCCCTACATGGTCGCGGGTGAGCTGTCAATCAGGCAGATCGATCTCCACAGCGATCAGAGATCAGCCACCAGCCACCAGCAACCTGTGTAACGACACAGTGCTTGGTAACCATAGTACACATCGGGTTACTAAGCAAAGCTCTTTGCTTATAGTTACCTGATGTGTACCTTGGCTACATGTGCAGGGAGCAGGGAGCCGGCTTCTAGAAGCTGCGGACACTGGTAACCAAGGTAAATATCGGGTAACCAAGCAAAGAGCTTTGCTTGGTTACCCGATGTGTACCTTGGTTACCAGCGTCCGCAGAAGCCAGCTCCCTTCTCCCTGCATTTTCAGATCGTTGATCTCTCGCTGTCAAATACAGCGATGTATGATTCACAGCGGGAGAGCAACTACCAAAAAATGGTCCAGGACATTCAGCAATGACCAGCAACCTCACAGCAGGGGCCAGGTTGTTGCTGGATGTCACACACAGCGACATCGCTAGCAAGATCGTTGTTGCGTCACAAAAACCGTGACTCAGCAGCGATGTTGCTAGCGATGTCGCTTAGTGAGACGTGGCCTTAACTAGCTATCTATTTTATCTATCTAGCAATCTATCTATGTACTTTTGCCATTATTCGACCATTTTTTTGGCTGGTGGCTTTATTTCTGGTGAGGTTTTTTTTTCTGTGAACTTATTTTGATTATGTCCTTTGGTGAGCTAGCAATCTATCTATCTAGCCAGCGATATAAGACAATAATGGATTTGGTAATAGAACCATTGACCTTAAGTATAACCGATCCGTTAATGGATCGGCTATAAAAGTGAACTATTTGGTGCCATCCGTTCATGGATCCATTTGTACGTTTTCCAAATGAATCTAAAAACGGAATAATTGCAGGACATGGGAACGCAGCCTTACACTTCTGTGATCAGCCTTATATAGGTTTTAGGGTATGTGCACACGTTGCTTTTTTTTCAGCGCGGAAAAAAACGCACCCTCTGGCAGAGGGGAGAATTGTAAACAATGCATTTTTGAGAAAAAGGCATCGAAAACGCATGCGTTTTTCATGCGTTTTTCATGCTTTTTTCATGCGTTTTTCATGCGTTTTTTTAGGTGCGTTTTTTAAGACTTGTCAGTGTTAATAAAGTTGGTTGAACACAGACCTTTGGAAAAAAAAAACCTGTGATGTCATTTCCTTCTCCACATTCTGTTTGGATAAATGGGAGGGCTTGGAATGGAAGGAGCACCATTTGAATTTTGGAAAAGTTGAAATAAACTTCACGCACCATGTCACATTGGCAGAGCCCCTTGGGTACCTATACGTCAGAAAACCCCCACAAGTGACCCCATTTTGGAATCTGCACCCCTCAAGGATTTTATTCAGGAGTATATTAAGCATTTTGAATCCACAGCTACTTCACCCAAAATGTTGCTGTAGCAACAATATTCTCACTTTTAGGCCCGTTTCACACGTCAGTGAAAAACAGTGACGTTTTTCACTGGCGTGTAAAACATGCACATGTCCCTCCGTGTGCCGTGAATCACGGCACACATGGGTTGTCTAAGTGCAATCCGGGCTCCGTTCTCCGTGGCCCGTGATTGCACTTAAAGATTAACTCACCTGTGCCCGCTCCCGCTCTCCATGGTGCTGATCGCTCACGCGGTGCAGCATCCGGCTGGCGCTGACCCGCGCAGCAGCTGCTTCCGGGTCGGCTGTGTCGCACATAATGAATATGCGCGACAATAATGAGCCGGCTCAGAAGCAGCAAGCAAAACGGGCTGCAGAGGACATCGCTGGACGCCGGGTGAGTAAAAATGATTTTTATTTTAAAAGCACTTTTTTTCTGGCACGTGTTTCACGGACCACACCACTGCATGGTCCGTGGAACATCAGTGATGCCAGAAAAAAATGGACATGTCTCCGTGCGGCTATCACGCACACGCGGGTACGCCGCACGGAGACACGTGCAGTGAAAAATCACTGATGTGTGAGCAGACCCATTCATTATAATGGGTCTGCGTATGTCAGTGATTCTGGTTTAAAAAAAGCACAAACGTCCCAGAATCACTGACGTGTGAAACAGGCCTAAGGCTATGTGGCCATGATCCAGGGACACGGCGTCCAGTACACAGTGTCAGCCTCCTGCAGAGATGTGAGTGTTGTCCACGGGAGAACGCAGCTGGCCATGCCCACGATTTGGGTTCAGGCTGCTGTGGAGCTCTATGCTACCTGCAGAGAACACTCATCTACGCAGCATAAATTGACATGCTGAGGCTCGGGAAGCTGCGCCACCGGTCAGTTTATGCTGCGGAGAAAAGAAGCACAGTGGGCATGAGATTTCTAAAAATCCTTCCACTGTGCTTCTACTGCACAATGCAGCGTCATGGACGCAGGGAAAACAATCTGCGCCCAAAACGCTGCAAACCCCGATTGTGGGCATCCAGCCTAAAAAGCGTCAATGGAGGTCGTCCCACCCCCCCCTGCATATTCTAAGCTGGCACCTTTAGTACCTTTCATGTGGCACTAAAGGGTGCCTAGCCTAGTTTTTATCACAAAAACAAAAAAAAAAAATGGCGTGGGGTCCCCCCTATTTTTGATAGCCAGTCAGGGTAAAGCAGACAGCTGTTGCCTGCAAACCACAGCTGGCAGCTTCATCTTGTCTGGTGATAAATTTGGAGGGCTCCCCAGGTTTTTTTTTTTTATTTATAAATAAAAATAATAAAAAAAAAATAACATGGGGTCCCCCCAAATTAGATCACCAGCCAAGGTGAAGCTGACAGCTGAGGTCTGGTATTCTCAGGGTGGGAAGAGCCATGGTTATTGGACTCTTCCCAGCCTAAAAATAGCAGGCCACAGCCGCCCCATAAGTGGCGCATCCATTAGATGCGCCAATCCTGGCGCTTCGCCCCAACTCATCCCGCGCCCTGGTGCATTGGCTAACGGGGTAATAAATGGGGTTGATACCAGATGTGTAATGTCACCTGGCATCAAGCCCAGCAATTAGTGATGTCACGGCGTCTATCAGACACCCGACATAACTAATTGACAGTAAACAAAAGCAAAAAAAGACAACAAAAAATTTTTTATTAGAAAAAACACTCCCCAAATCATTCCCGTGTTCTCCAATTTAATAAAAAAAATGGGTCCGCAGAAATCCATTTGGATGTCCCACGTCGGCTCTGGACCTTCTAGAATATGGGGGCACGTTCAGGGAACGTATCCCCCATTTTCTAGGAGGGCAGACCCTCCATTTGAGGAGAGTGGGTGCAAAAATCTGCACCCACTCTCCCCGGGTCACAGCTGCAGAGTGCCGAGCAGCCAGCACAGCTCTCTGAACACAGTGCTGGCTGTCAGCTGCTCGGAACATGTGACCGGCCGGCGTCTGCTGTGAAGGAGGAGGGGGCCGCGGGGGATCAGCGCTGCGACCGGACAGGTATGTATGACACCGGGGGGAATTGGGGTGAACGGGCAGGGCCTGGGTGCATTTTTCTGTCGCATGTCTCAAGGCACATGCGACAGATAACATAGGAGCAGGGCGGCCGGTGCGCTACTGTGCGCGCGGCCATGTTGGATTTTAGGGAGGGGGGTCGGGGGTCGGGGCGGGCACTTTGGCGACACCGGGGGCTTTGCCAGGAAGTGAGGTCAACAGGAAACCTCTTGACCTCACTTCCAGGTAAATGCCTGCGTTCTGGCATGCCGACAAAGCCCGCGGACCGCAACAAAAAAGCAGGTCCATGTGGTGTAGCTGCGTTCTGACCCCACATCATTGATTTCAATGGGGAAGAGAACGCAGCCACAACGCACACAAGAAGTGACATGCTGCTTTTCTTTCCGCACCGATTTTTGGCATCAAAAACGCTGCGGAAAGAAACGCAGCGTGTGCACTGATTTTTCAGCTTTCCCATACACTTTCCTGGGAAAGCTGAACGCATGCAATTTGCCACTGAAACGCTGCGGTTCAAAACGCAGCGTTTCCGCGGTAAAAAACGCAACGTGTGCACACAGCCTTAGGCTATGTGTCCACGTTGCTTTTTACCTGCTTTTTACCTGCTTTTTTGCTGCTTTTTCAACTGCAGCATTTAATGGCAAAATAGATGTGTTCTGCTTTTCAAGCAAAGTCTATGGGAATTTGGGTTTCTTGTGCCCACTATGCAGTTCAAACTGCAGCCTTTTTCTGGCAGAAATTTGGACAAAAACTCAGCTTTGCAGTGCAAAACCCAAATGGCAAAAACAATTGACATGCAATTGTTTTTGCCATTTGCGTTTTGAACTGCAAAGCAGAGTTTTTGACCAAATTTCTGCCAGAAAAAGGCTGCAGTTTGAACTGCATAGTGGGCACAAGAAACCCATATTCCCATAGACTTTGCTTGAAAAGCAGAACACATCTATTTTGCCATTAAACGCTGCAGTTGAAAAAGCAGCAAAAAAGCAGGTAAAAAGCAGGTAAAAAGCAACGTGGACACATAGCCTCAATATGTAGTACTTTTTAGACCATTTAATGGAATATACAGCAGATGATTATTTTTATTTTTCAAATTTAGGTGAATATCTTATACACATTTTATAAAATAAAGAATATACACACACATATTTTTGCATAATGAAAATCTGACCAGAGATGAGCTTTATATCCAATTACTGAATCATACTCTCAGGGGTTTAAAAAGAAAGGGGAATGGTTATTTAGTGACTGAAGAAAAAAAAGTATATATGAAAAATATATAATAATTATGCAAATATTACCTTACAATCTAAATTACTACATTTTTGTTTTCCAAATTAGATTGTAAAAATATCACAGTCCATGATTTTTGGTAAAATGGTTATCCTTTGTGATCCTAGTCTTCATTATTATTTCCAGGGTGTTGTACATGGGAAAGGTGTAACAGAATTTAGTATATGAGTACACATCGTAATTATACAGAATTTTATAGTGTAATGTAGAAAATTATTACAATGCATTTAAATGAGAAAGATTGTTAAAGAGAGAGTACCATCAGTCCACAAGGGAGCAAAAATCTACAATCGAGAGAGCAGAGGAGAGTAGAAGTTGCTCATCTATTATTGTAGGGACAGCAAGTTTTTTTCTGTACCCTTAAATACATTTGTGTGAAGACTCCCTTTTCACTCTTAGGCGGGCTTTGCATGTTGCAACATCGCAAGCCGATGCTGCGATGTCGCACGCGATAGTTCCCGCCCCCATCGCAGCAGCGATATCTTGTGATTCCTGGTGTAGCGAACATTATCGCTATGCCAGCTTCACATGCACACACCTGTCCTGCGACGTCGCTCTGGCCGGCGTCCCGCCTCCTTCCTAAGGGGGCGGGTCGTACAACGTCAGAGCGACGTCACACGGCAGGCGGCCAATCAAAGCGGAGGGGCGGAGATGAGCAGGATGTAAACATCCCGCCCACCTTCTTCCTTCCGTATAGCCGCCGGCGGCAGGTAAGGTGATGTTCCTCGCTCCTGCGGCGTCACACACAGCAATGTGTGCTGCTGCAGGAGCGAGGAACAACAACGTACCTGTCGCTGCACCGGCATTATGGAAATGTTGGAGAATACACCGATGATACGATAATGGCGCTTTTGCGCTCGTTAATCATATCATCTAGGATTTACACACTACGATGTCTAAAGTGACGCCGGATGTCACTTTCGATTTGACCCCACCGACATCGCATGTGCGATGTTGCAACGTGCAAAGCCGCCCTTAGGTCACGGTCATATGTTCAGTATTTGGTCAGTATTAGAGTTGAGCGAACCTTTGGAGGTTCAGTTCGCTGGCAGGAAATGAACCTAGCTCTACAGGCTCGATCTTAACCCAAATCTCAGATCAAGTCACTGATTAGCAGTTTGAGTCTCCGCCCATATACAGCCAGTAATAAGCAGATCAATTGCGGGGTAAGGTGGGTGGGCTTTTTCAAACTTTTTTTTTTTTTGTTGCTCACTACATGTGATCACAGTGTTGTTACCTCCAGTGTGCAACATTCAAACACTGCAAGTGGTTCGCACAGAGCTGTGCACTGAGCATAACTCAGCACAGCTTTGCTTGCGTGAGTTTTGTTTGCACATAAAGCCTTTAAACTCAAAACCCAAACCCTGATTTTTTAATTTGGTGTTCGGTTCGAAAACCAAATCTCAGGTTCGCTCATCTTTAGGCCTCTGCCACACTCACGTGCCTCCGGTACGTGTGTGCCTTTTTTTCACGTACCTGAGACATGGGCCCACGTGGTCCTATGTATTGTTATTGTTTTGGACACACGTAAGTATTCAGGAACGGAACGTGTGTCCGTTTTTTAAAAACGCTGACATGTCTGTGTTGCTCCGGCAGCACGGGTGTCACACGGCCCGCAACCATACCACATGGATGTAGTGTGGATGCGGGCCCGTGTGCCACGCGCTGGAGAAAGACAAGTGTCAGTGTAAAAATAATAAAAACACATACTCACCTCCACCATACCTGCAGTCTCTGCCGCGGCTGTCCCCTGCATTCATCCCTTAGTGAATTTGAACAACGCTTCTTCTTCACTGGGGGCTCGAAGCAGCGTCAGTGGGGCGAGGCCTGTGCTGGACACTGTCATTCAGCACCACAGACAGCTCCGGATGATGCAGGTATGGCGGGGCTTTCCGTTCTCCGTGTGTTATTACGTATAACACACGGAGAACACGTACGTGCCATAAACACGGCACACAGGGACAAAACCACCCCTTTAACATGTATGTGACAAAAACATTACATTTTGTTACGTAACTGTGGCAGAGGCCTTAGTTAGTAATTCACATCAGTATTTGTAAACCAAAATGAGGAGTAGATGAAAAATGCAGAAGTGGTGCCCGTGTTTCTATTATACTTTTCCTCTTATTGTTCCACTCCAAGTTTTGGCTTATGAATATGTCGCGGGCGGAGGGGACGCGCTCGCCACGCTCGGATCCGGGGCTTCTGCTGCTGCTGCTCGGTGGCTCGAGCGGTGGGCCGGACCCGGGGACTCGAGCAGCGCTCCTCACCCGTGAGTGAAAAGGGAGAATTTATTTGGGGAGATGGTTCGTGACGCCACACACGGGACGTGGTGAAGATGGCACCACCGCTGCTGGTGACGGGGATCCCAGGAAAGATGGTAGGGAGCAGCTAGGATGTTGTCCCCTCCGTGGGTAGGGGTTGGTGATCCAGGGGCCCGGTGGTGTAACGGGGAGGCTGGATGGCTGGGGGGTGCAGGGTTGCAGGGACAGCGTGGCGCGGTTCCGGATGGCACTGGTGTACTCACTCAGACAATCAACGACAGAGTCTCTGGTAAACCAAATGGCCGGATGGACGGGTCCCGCAGCCGGCTACAGTGTTGTTGTGCTCTCCCCGGACGGCTGATGGTGGCTGTCTTTCCCTGCACCTGTTAGAATGATCTGACTCCTGTGGTTGCCCACCGGTAGTCCGCTCCTCGGCGTATAGGTGCCGTAGGAGCCCGTTTTGCCCGCAAGCGCTGGCCCTTGGATCTCTAGCCTATGGCGGTGGCTGTATATCCTCACGGTGTGGACTGTTGGACCTTCTGTTGGGTCTTGGTTGTTGGGAAACCCCTGGGGTTCCTGTCACACTCGGATTTGGCTATTGTCGGCGGCTCCAAGCCTGGTCGGGGTCCGATGGCCCTGCCTGTGTGCTTAGCTTCACTCCACTCCCCGGTTCGGTACCGGCGGGCCAACGCCCGACCCTGGTCCTATGGCTCTGCAGAGTTCCGCTAACTCCTGCAGACGGCCACAACTGTCTGCCAACCTTGCTGTCAGTGCCTGGGCTCCTACCCAGGCACACGCAGTTTGTGTCCTCTCACTTTCACCTCCTAAACGAAACGGTCTCTTTTCCCGCCTCCAGGCCTGTGAACCCCTCGGTGGGTGGGGCCAACCGCCTGGCTCCGCCCCACCTGGTGTGGACATCAGGCCCTGGAGGGAGGCAACAAGGGTTTTTGTCTGACTGGTGTAACTGTCTAGGAAAGGGGGTGTGTATGTTGTTATGTCTGTGTCTACCTGGCTAGTCCAGGGCATCACACTCACCCTTGGTAAAATGCAGACCGTCGGTTTTATTTTTCTGTAAAAGATAAATTAACATGTAAACATTCAACATAAGCATACTTGTAGTTCTTCCCTTACGGGAGGCTCGGTACTTTAACATTTCAAACATATAAAACATTTTTATTACTGACGGACGGGTTCATGGTCATCCGCTCCCCCACCCAAGCAACCGAAACCTTGATGCTGCCCCTAAGAAACGGGCAGCATCCCTCTTCCCCAGTCCTGGTCCAGGTTACCCAAGTGGGAACGGGTACAGTATCTCGCACCCAGCTGTCACTTCAGGGGACTCCACGTCCAGGGGGACCCCTGACCCCCGGAGGATGGCCACCAGTCCCGGTGGTGGCCGGACCCCAGCCTGCTCCGCTGCGGATCCCTCCTCCAATCTGCCTCTCCGGAGGCGGCACGGAACGGGAAACGGCCCACAAACTATTTACAAGCCCACAAGTTCGTGGGTAGGTAGCCTGCCAGTTCTCGGCCATGTTCATGAGCAGTTTCTCATGTGGGCTGTTTAGTGTTTAGGATAAACACACTGATGGTCCCAACGGGGACAACTTGTCTTACAACGGACGGCAATCAGGTGAGACTTCGGTGATTGGTTTAGTGTTCATTCAACGAAAAACAGGGTGCTGAGGATCCCAACGGGGACAACTTGGTTGCAACGGTGGACCGCTGCCATTATTTGAGGTCACCCTCCTCATAGGCCTCCTCCAACTCTACATCCGGACGGGACGGTAGAGGAGGGGACTGGGACCACCTCTGGGCACTGCGGCCTACCCTCTACTTGACATCCAGGGCAAACCAGCCCCTCTCCCCGCAATGTTAGGTGTAAGTCACTAAGTCGCCCGGTTGTAGATCGCGACCAGGATGACCGGTTGGCAGGTGAGAGTTCACATCTCGGCGGGCCACGAATATCTCGGCCTCCAGGCCTGGTTCGTACATGAAGCTGTATCCCCGCTGAGGATCAACCCTCCTCACCTGGCCTTCATACACCGGGCCCCGCACCCGAAAGGTGGCGTTGCGGAGATTGTCCTTCTCCTTCATGACGCGTGCCAGCATTTCGGCCCTCTGCTGCTACCTAGCAGCAATTTCATGGCCCAACTGGCTCGGCTCCCTGTCCCAGTAAGGGGCGTTTGCATGCCCCTACGCGTGGGTCGGGCCCCGCCGGACTTCGCCCACACCGGCCACGACCAGTAATCTCTTGTGGGGGTCCTGCGGTGACACGGCCTGGGCTGCTGCTTTGTAGCGACGACCCAGCGCAGCCTCAGCTGAGGCGTGGGGTGCAGGGACAGTAGGCCTCACCTGCTGGGCCTTCCGGTTCACGGCTTCCACTTCTCCAGTAGTCGGACGGACTGCCAGGGCTGGGACGGTCTCGGGTGCGGCCGCGTCCGGGGCCAACAGCTTCTCTTCGCAGATGGGCACCTCCCGCGGGATCTTCCATGGCAGCGGGAGGGACGCGGGCCGTTCATGGACAACGCCTTCAGGTTGGTCCTCCAGGGTGGACAGACTGGGTTCCGCTGCCGGTGTCGGGGACAGCGAGTCTAGTGGCGAGGTGGCAACAGCCGGTGCAGGTGGCGGGGGAGGTAGCAGGGTGAGCAGGCACAGACTGGGCCCCTCGGCCGCAGCGACCGGTCCTTCAGGGACACAGGGGTGTGGGTCGCTTACCCGCTCCTCCAACACTGCCTCCACCTCGTGTCTCCGCACGGCCGCCGCCACCTCCTCCATTTCGGCCACCCACCGCTCCATCAAGAATCGGACCTGGTCCTGCAGGCGGCCGCACATTTGCGCGGGGGTTTCAGGGTCCTGGCATCCCCGCTTCTTATGCCCTCGGCTACATGAGGCAGGCCTTCACCCGGCCCCCTTGGTTCTTTCTAGCACTTCCTCTTTGGGGGCGGGGCTTCACTTTCGCGCCTTCCCTGCTCGGGGAAGATGCTCGAGCGGGAAATCTTTGCTCCAAAAGATGACGGAACTTCACATTTTTTGGCCGGACGCCGCCAGCGGGGACTGTAAGGCGCACTTCTACCGGTAGGTAGATTGGTTCTATCCTGTTTGTGACGCCAAGTTGTCGCAGGCGGAGGGGACGCACTCGCCACGCTCAGGTCTGGGGCTTCTGCTGCTGCTGCTTGGTGGCTCGAGCGGTGGACCGGACCCAGGGACTCGAGCAACGCTCCTCACCCGTGAGTGATAAGGGATGGTTTGTTTGGGGAGATGGTTCGTGACACCACCCACGGGACGTGGTAAAGATGGCACCACCGCTGCTGGTGACGGGAATCCCGGGAGAGATGGTAGGGAGCAGCTAGGATGTTGTCCCCTCCGTGGGTAGGGGTTGGTGATCCCGGGGCCTGGTGGTGTAACGGGGAGGCTGGATGGCTGGGGGATGCAGGGTTGCACGGACAGTGCGGCGCGGTGGCGGATGGCACTGGTGTACTCACTCAGACAATCAACGACAGAGTCTCTGGTAAACGAAACGGCCGGATGGACGGGTCCCGCAGCCGGCTGCAGTGTTGTTGTGCTCTCCCCGGACGACTGATGGTGGCTGTCTTTCCCTGCACCTGTTAGAATGATCTGACTCCTGTGGTTGCCCACCGGTAGTCCGCTCCCCGGCGTATAGGTGCCGTAGGAGCCCGTTATGCCCGCAAGCGCTGGCTCTTGGTTCTCTAGCCTATGGCGGTGGCTGTATATCCTCACGGTGTGGACTGTTGCCTTCTGTCGGGTCTTGGTTGTCGGGAAACCCCTGGGGTTCCTGTCACACTTGGATTTGACTATTGTCGGCGGCTCCAAGCCTGGTCAGGGTCCGATGGCCCTGCCTGTGTGCTTAGCTTCACTCTGCTCCCCGGTTTGGTACCGGCGGGCCAACGCCCGACCCCGGTCCTACGGCTCTGCAGAGTTCCGCTAACTCCTGCAGACGGCCACCACCATCTGCCAACCTTGCTGTCAGTGCCTGGGCTCCTACCCAGGCACACACAGTTTGTGTCCTCTCACTTTCACCTCCTAAACGAAACTGTCTCTATTCCCGCCTCCAGGCCTGTGAACCCCTCGGTGGGTGGGGCCAACCGCCTGGCTCCGCCCCACCTGGTGTGGACATCAGGCCCTGGAGGCAGGCAACAAGGGTTTTTGTCTGACTGGTGTAACTGTCTAGGGAAGGGGGTGTGTATGTTGTTATGTCTGTGACTACCTCGCTTGTCCAGGGCGTCACAAATACTGATGTAAAATACTGATCAAATACTGAACGTGTGAACATGGCCTTAGAATGAGAAAGAAGCCATGTGAGAACCTAAAATAACCACAGAGAGAGTTCTAAGTTTAGTTGAACTGCACATATCCAGTAATCATCCACTAAAGCAGATGCTGCAGAGATCCGTTGCCAAAAAGGTTGTGCAAACACAACGTTTTTTGTTTGTTTTAAAACTGATTTCTTCTGGATACATTTTTTACATTGGAGTATATGGAGAATGGATCCGTTAAGGGATTGCTATTTATTTTCCACTTGAAATGGATGCTGTATGAAAAAACGTTTTCCTTACAAATGCAAGAAAAATGGATAACTAAATAACAATCTGTTAAGGCCTCGGTTCCACTTGCGCATAGCTTCTGATGCGAGAGCATCGGAAGTGATATGCTTTGACCCCCTGCTGCAAGTGTGAGCTGAGGGTCATGCAACTTGGATCTGTTCTTGTGATCTGGTCACAGCTGCGGAGAAGAAGGAGGGAGCGAGCACTTTCTCCCCATCTTCTCCCTGGCCTGTCTCTGCATACATCGCACTGTGGACAGATGACATCTGAATGCAGTGCAATGTTTCACACGCTCCCATAGACTCCTATGGGTGCATGTGAACCGAGACTTATTGCCAAATGCAGCATGCTGTGATTCATTCCATGCCAATATGGCATGAGAACTCAATTGCAGATGGACACTGCCCCATAGTTTTGCATTAGGCCCCTTTCACATGTCAGTGATTCTGGTACGTTTGTGCTTTTTTTTAAACGTACCAGAATCACTGACATACGCAGACCAATTATAATGAATGGGTCTGCTCACACGTCAGTGATTTTTCACTGCACGTGTCTCCGTGCAGCGTACCCGCGTGTGCGTGATTGCTGCACGGAGACATGTCCATTTTTTTCTGGCATCACTGATGTTCCACGGACCACGCAGTGGTGTGGTCCGTGAAACACGTGCCAGAAAAAAACGTGCTTTTAAAATAAAAAACATTTTAACTCACCCGGCGTCCAGCGATGTCCTCTGCAGCCCGTTCTCCCTGCTGCTTCTAAGCCGGCTGATTACTGTCGCGTATATTCATTATGCGCGACACAGCCGACCCAGAAGCAGTTGCTGCGGGGGTCACCGCCGGCCGGATGCTGCGTCACGGGATCGATCAGCACCATGGACAGCGGGAGCGCGCACAGGTGAGTGAATCTCTAAGTGCAATCACGGGCCACGGAGAACGGAGCCCGGATTGCACTTAAACAACCCACGTGTGCCGTGATTTTCGGCACACGCAGGGACATGTGCGTGTTTTACATGCCAGTGAAAAACGTCTGTGTTTTTCACTGACGTGTGAAACGGGCCTAAGAGTGAGAGCAATCTGATGGAACCGAGCCCTAACGGATTCTTTCTCCATAGACTCCAATGTTAAAAAAATTGATCCAGCAGAAATCAGTTATTTAACTTTTTTACCAATGGATCTTTGCATAATCCTTTCTAGCAGATGATAACTGGACATGTTACCTCAGCCTTAAAGGGGTGTTTTAATATCAGAAAAAAAAATCTGTGTTTTTTTTTTCTCATTTCAAATGCTATGTCACAATCATACTATAATTTCTGTAACTATCTATCCATTTTATTACTTGGCACAAACTTAAAGGAAAGATGGGACATCATTTTTTTTTAAAGTAGCAATGTTTTACAAATCCTGTAAGCCCCTTTAAGCAATTCTCTTATGCCTTGTGAAAAGTAACTCCAAAGATATTTTCTTTAATTTTTACTAAGTTGAAATTTAACTCCCACACAGAAGCCGCGCACGAAAGATGAAATGAAATCATATAAAACCCCAGAATTCTGTCTTTGGAATATTCTATAACAACTATAAAAACACCATCTTCTTCATCTGCAGCTTCTATTAAAACCAGCCAATTTTTTTTTCAAGAAGTTGGTGGCTAAAAAGATTACAAAAAAAGTGCGATTAGAGCAGCTGGGATTAATTTTGAGCAATCACAAATAATTTAATAAAAACTGTTCTTTGTTATAGACAACTTTGATTTAATTTAAAATAATCTTCTTAGTAAGCAAAGTGAATATATTGCTGAACGCAAAGTTGGGATCATTTTCATGAAAAAAATAATTCAATTACAGTCCATATTTTCACAAAGGATCCTAACATTGGGTTGCATTAGTAACTAGTATACGGTAGTTAGTATTACACATTGATTTATCATTTTTTTATTAGTGTACCAGCGTCTACATAAGTGAATCAGGCACAAAGCAAATTATATATGGTAATATTTATTTCAATTATTTAATACATTTTGCTAATATAAATTCACTAACTAATTTCCATGGGATTACACTTAAAGGGAACCTGTCAGCAGAAATTTCGCAATAAACCTAAAAGATTCCCCCTTCTGCAGCTCCTGGGCTGCATTCTAGAAAGGTTCCTGTTGCTATTGTGCCCCCTTTGAGACCTAAATATATACTTTATAAAGTGTTACCTTTTTGTATGCAAATGTTTTTTAAGCATCACGGGGTCGGGCTGTCTTGCGTCCGTTATTCGCTTCCTGCCACTTTACGCCATCCCCCATTGCTCATTTCCGTACATGAAGACGCCGCCCAGTGCTCCTGAGGTCTCGCGCATGCCCAGTGGCACTATCGCGGGACAGCACTGTGTAAAGCGTGACCGCTGGTGAGGTGATTGCGCAGGCGCGAGATTATGGGCGGCGCTGTGATTGTCATCAGCAGCGTCATCCAAGTACCCGCCCATAATCTCGTGCCCGCGCTTTTCCCTCTGCCTCCACTGTTATGCGCAAGCGCTGGCCATATGAACCATGTTACCTATTACCGCAGATGCGAGATTATGGGCGGCGCTGTGATTGTCATCAGCAGCGTCATCCAAATATCCGCCCATAATCTCGCGGCTGCGGTAATAGGTGACGTGGGTTCATATGGCCTGCGCTTGCGCATAACGGTGGAGGCAGTGGGAAAAGCGTGGGCACGAGATTATGGGCGGGTACTTGGATGACGCTGCTGATGACAATCACAGCGCCGCCCATAATCTCGCGCTTGCGCAATCACCTCACCAGCGGTCACGCTTTACACAGTGCTGTCCCGCGATAGTGCCACTGGGCATGCGTGAGACCTCGGGAGCACTGGGCGGCGTCCTCATGTATGGAAATGAGCAATGGGGGATGGCGTAAAGCGGCAGGAGGCTAATAACGGACGTAAGACAGCCTGACCATAAAAAAACATTTGCATACAAAAAGGTAAGCCTTTATAAAGTATTTATTTAGGTCTCAAAGGGGGCACAATAGCAACAGGAACCTTTCTAGAATGCAGCACAGGAGCTGCAGAGTTTATTGCGAAATTTCTGCTGACAGGTTCCCTTTAATTTGAGACATCTTCATGTATTTATGAATTATTTATTTTGAATATTTATATAAACAATGTTTATTAACATTTTAACATTGGTGGGTGCATCCTGTGGATAGGTGATAACTTGTGTCAGAGCAACCTTTTTTTAAAGGGAACTTGTCAGGGGCAATATGCACCCAGAACCACAAGCCGTTTTGGGTGATATTAATAATCCCTGCTTAGCAGTCTCTGTATACACTAGCATAGATAAAGATATCTTTAGAAAAAGTATTTCTAAAGATCGTTTAGTGTATGTTAATGAGGCCAGCGCATAGTCGCAAGAGTGTTACTTCCCTTGGCTGGTCAGCCCACAAAGCATGTTAGCATACCCCTGTGGGCGTACTAATTTACTAATGAATGCGCAGCTATGGGCACATACCTCTCTCTTCATGGCAGTCGGAGGAGAATGAATGTGCACTGGGCATGATCCAGAGTCCTCAGCATTTCCAGTTACTGGCACTATACCTCACTGAAGCTGGGAAGCTTACACCTGGCATCAATTTAGTGCACATGATCGTAAACCCCTGGCATTCCGGATCATGCCCAGTGTGCATCCATCCTCCTCTGGTCGCCATGTACAGTGAGGTATGTGTGGCATTGCTGTGCATTCATTAGCATGTTACTACGTCCACTGGGGCATGCTAGCATGCTATGTGGGCCAACCAGCCAAGGAAAGCAACACCCTGATGACTAGTCCGAGCGCTCATTAGCATATAATAAACGATCTATAGAAATACTTTTTCGAAACATCTCTTTATCTATGCTAGTGTATATAGGGTTTAGCAATATGTACCCAGAACTGCTCATAATTCTGGGTGCATATGTGACGCCCTGGCCTATCAGGTCGTCCCAGTGTATTGTGCAATACGCCCTTCTGCATGGTATCCACTTCTCCTTGGTTACGGGTCCGGGTCCTTTGGTGTTGCTTACAGCTGAACCAATCAAAACCCTAGGAACACTTTACACTGTACCCACCAGATACACCATTGGGGGGCCTGAAGGGAATAGAGCCTCCCACATGGAAGGTTAGTAGGGGAGAGTGGGAAAGTGAGAGGAGAAGTGAAGTGGTAGTGGAAGGAGAAGGAAGTGACTCTCGTGAGGAGAGGTCACAGGTGGAGCAGGGCTCCTGAGTACTAGGTGGCAGACGTTGGTCTTGGCCTGGTAGGAGCTGGAACCTTGGTCACAGGGGATAGAGTCAGGGGGCACGGACTGTCAAGGAGGGTGGCCGGCGGCCTTGAGCTATCACCGGGCAGGTGCCAGGGCACGACGGGGTACGTGGACCCTAGGCCAGGAAGTAGCTGCACGTGTCCTTATAATTTACCGGACGGGGGTGAAGACTTCAAGTGTCATCCCCAACCTGCTTCAAAATCGGGCTACTAGCGCACCGATGGTATAGGACTTTCCCAATACAGTCCAGAGAAATCCTACGCGTGAACCCTGAGAGCAAGCTCACACCCTTAGCCACATGGGTGAGCGGGACCCGAAAAGTTTCAGACTTGAGGGTCCAATAAAGAAAACACAGGTGCCAAGGAAAGGGTCACAGACTAACCGCAACACCAAGGACACAGACCCAAGTGCACTCCCTCCCAGCTGCAGTGGTGCTCAGAACTCTGCTTTACAAGCTGTCGGTGTGGTTATTTCGGGACTGAGTTAGTACACTGAAAGACCCTTCTCCTACTCCTCAACAGCACCCCTTCATCACCATCACTGGGCCCTGGGGCACAACCCCTTACCCACGGAGGGGTTAAACACCTTGCTGCTATACCACCAGCACCGGGCTCCCCCACCAACAGCAGCGGTGGTACACCATCTTACAATGCATTGTGGCTGGTGTCACGAATTTTCTAATCCCGTGCACATATTCCCCCACTCCCTTTTTCTAATTCGAGTGTCTGCGCGGACCCCCCGGGTCCGGAGACCACTCGAGCCACCGCGGCTCCAGATCCGAGCAACTCGATTGCTGCAACGGGGGCGGTACACATATTGCACCTGACAGGTTCAATTTAACTTAGTTTCCCTTAGTTTCAATGTAGAATCAAGAAGTAGTAACTATGTTGTATCCATTTTGAAATGGACACTAATAAATACATATAGAACCAATTGGCCAAAATTAGGAACCATCAGTTTTTTGTTAGGCTTCCAGTTTTTAATCATCCATATGGACATATTCTCCCTCTCAAAAATAGTAAAAATCTTGTGCTATGTCATGTATTTTATAATGAATAGAGATAGAGTCCAACACATTTCTTTAAAGTCTATCTAATATTTATTATGACCAAATATTGCAGCCGCACTTTTCAGGATTCTCACTCCGCTTTACTTTATCATGCAGCAAATGCACAAACCATAGATACCGTATGATGTCGACCAATTGTTGTTTTATAATCAAACTCAGTATGCTATACTTGAATTCTCTTTATAAGTGACAAACAAAACAATTTTTCCCAGATCTTCCTCCTCAAATTTTGTAATAGACTCCTTTTCTAGTAAATACTTGGTCTGAGAATGTGTTGCTTCCTCTGCTCAGAACGTTCTGTAATATACACATTGCATGCTTTCTGTGTGTAGACTGTGTTATGAAAACCCCTTTCCTGGGATATCTAATTTGGGTGAGATACAAGGGATTTCCAGATCTGACAATTTTGGTCCAATTAACAGTGATACATCGGAGAGAAGAACACACAACCGGTATGTGTCATTGTACGAGGCTTATCTAGACTCAGATACAAAGTCACAAGTATTACAACCACAGAAGAATGGGGGAAGACTTAGTATGTTATTTAAAAGACATGTATGTTTTAATCAAAGATCATAAAACATGTATTTTGCTGACGTACTTAAAACAAGATAAGAACTAACTAAAACCAGTGATCAAAGTATGCATCACATTTAAACAAAGCCAACGCGCCATGTCAAATATATACATTTCTTAAATGATAATCAAATCAACGTATAAAATATTAACTGTAACAACTGGTATTCCCAATAGGCAGTGATGCAACAGTTATGTAAACCTTTAGGGGTGCAATGCAGTTTCCTCAATGAGTAACTAAAGCAACCCCAGACATTTTGTAATGGCAGAGCCTAGTTTTTTAGAGACCTAAATTAGCCAACTGTTATCAAACCAAACTTTCAATTTGACCCCACCGACATCGCACTTGCGATGTCGTAGTGTGCAAAGCCCGCCTAAGGCGGGCTTTGCACGTTGCGACATCGCAGGTGCGATGTCGGTGGGGTCAAATTGAAAGTGACGCACATCCGGCATCGCATGCGACATCGCAATGTGTAAAACCTAGATGATACGATTAACGAGCGCAAAAGCGTCGTAATCGTATCATCGGTGCAGCGTCGGCGTAATCCATAATTACGCTGACGCGACGGTCCGATGTTGTTCCTCGCTCCTGCGGCAGCACACATCGCTGTGTGTGAAGCCGCAGGAGCGAGGAACATCTCCTACCGGCATCACTGCGGCTTCCGTGGGATATGCGGAAGGAAGGAGGGGGGCGGGATGTAACATCCCGCTCATCTCCGCCCCTCTGCTCCTATTGGCTGCCTGCCGTGTGACATCGCAGTGACGCCATACGACCCACCCCCTTAATAAGGAGGCGGGTCGCCGGCCAGAGCGACGGTCGCAGGACAGGCGAGTCCATGTGAAGCTGCCGTAGCGATAATGTTCGCTACGGCAGCTATCACAAGGATATCGCAGCTGCGACGGGGGCAGGGACTATCGCGCTCGGCATCGCAGCATCGGCCTGTGATGTCGCAGCGTGCAAAGTGACCCTTAGTGTGAAGAGCTGTTTTACTGGCAATACAATCCTACCAAGGCAATATCTTGTATATACTGTACAAGCACTTTACAAACCCCCATTCACAACCATCCCATTTGTAGAAGGCTTTTCAAGAAAAACTTCAACCCTAAAGGAGTCAAACTGTTTCTCAATGTTACACACAAAATATCTTGGTGTGTGAGAATTCAAGAGAGTAGCTACTAGCTAATATCCACATGGTATTGAATTCATAAGACATCCTTCTAAAGCAAAGGTTAATGTCTGTTGAAGGTGTCATAAAGAAAGAGATACCTTTTTCTCCAAACTGGTGGTTCTATATTAACACCACCTATAGCAAGACCTAGTGGTTGAAAATTTTACAACTATGTAGTTTAGCATTCAAAACTAAAGGGTGCTTTACACGCTGCGACATCGCTAACGATATATCGTCGGGGTCACGGTGTTTGTGACGCACATCCGGCATCGTTAGCGACATTGCAGCGTGTGACCGCTAGGAGCGACAATCAACGATCGCAAAAACGGCAAAAATCGTTGATCGTTGACACGTCGCTCCTAATCATAATGTCGTTGGTATTTCATTCCGCAGGTTGTTCGTCATTCCTGCGGCACCACACATTGCTGTGTGTGACACCGTAGGAATGACGAACATCATCCTACCTGCATTCACCAGAAAGGAGGAAGGAAGGAGGTGGGTGGCATGTTCCAGCCACTCATCTCCTCCCCTCCCTTCTATTGGGCGGCCGCTTTGTGACGCCGCTGTGGCGTTGCTGTGACGCCGAACACATCTCCCCTTGAAGGAGGGATTGTTCGGCGGTCACAGCGACGTCGCTGAACAGGTATGTGCGTGTGACGCTGCCGTAGCGATATTGTTCGCTATGACAGCAATCACCATATGTCGCACGAACGGCGGGGGCAGGTACTATCACTCACGACATCGCTAGCAATCGCTAGCGATGTCGCAGTGTGTAAAGCCCCCTTTACCCTCTGTTGCCACCAATATAGCGTTCCTTTCACTTTAACTGCAAAATATAAACAACAAATATTCTATTCCTTCCCTTACATAGGATTTCTGAGAAAACCTCTATTTTAGAACAACAAATAAATCAAATTATTAATATAGTATTTAAATATTTGAATAAATCTCCTGCTGGGAATCACATACTTTCTTCTTGATTTGTCTTCCATGAGTGGACTGTGGAGAATTCACGAACCCTGATTACTCTTTTTGGCTTAATCTTCTCAGTTTGGATTTTCACTTTTGGATAATAGTTAATCTTATAACGCTTTATATGCTCGAACTTTGCATACTTACTATTTTATCTTTGTTGCAAACTGCTTTCCATCACTTGTTTATTTGCAGTGTCAGAATTAGGTGTTTATACAAGTTTACGTTTTCTTTATTGAAAATATTAGATTTTTAGGTGCATATAACAATGATTTCTCTATTATATATTTGAATATTAAAATACATTATTAGGTAATAAAGAAAAAGGTTTCCTTTTTAATAGCTATTTTAGAGGGGGAAAAAGAAAACAAAACAATGGACTACCCCTTTAGATGGAACTGTGTTGCAATTTCTTACATGGTGGATAGATGAAAATGTCAATGTTCATGAAAAACTCAGGAAGGGATCCTTTCCTATTTAGTATTTATCTGTCAAGTTGTGGAGTGTGTCAATGACTGCCTTCTGGATATCTGTCAAGTCAGCAGTCTTCTCCATGATTGTGTAACCTACTGAACCAGACTAAAGGACCATTTCAAATGCATGGAAAGCCTTTGCAGGTTTCTTGTGGTAATTATTCTAATTTTATGAGGTAAGGAATTTTGAGTTTTCATTGGCTGTAAGCCATAATCATCAACATTAACAGAAATAAACATTTGAAATAGATCACTCTGTTTATAATGACTCTATGTAATATATGCTTTTCCCTTTTTGTATTGAATTACTGAAATCAATTAAATTTTTGATGATATTCTAATTTATTGAGATGCACCTGTAGATAATATCCTCCTGAAGTGTAATAAAACTTTAAAATAGGACTATCCATTTTAACACTAATTACACTATATCTTTTTGTCCCTATTATACTGCAGATGGATTATACCATAAGGCAAAGCTAAAAAATCCTGAAATTTTTAAACTAAAGTGTTCTTTTTATGACTTTCTCTGCAAAATTTTATGTTTATTCTTTGAAAATTTTATTATATAGGGAAAAGAACAATGTTACATTTATTCTTCTTTTCTTGTGGCATAACTATACAAGTATATCTATGAACGAAAAATAGGTCATAACACTTTCTATGGGTCTCCAAGGAGCTTTTTGTCTCAGTCCTATATAACTTTTGACTGCTGTATTTTCTGATTCAGAAGACAAAATCTCATTTTTCCACAAGACTTTTTTTTTGCTTGACATGTGTTTTCCAATGAGGATTCTATCAGTCTTGATTTAATTCTTCCAGATGTTTCATGTACAATTTTATGAGGGTCTTCAAAGAAACGAAAATCACCACTATACAATATTAATGTTTTTGTGATTTCTAAAGAAATGTACAATTTTATGCCTGGGCAACATGCTGAATTCACTGGCAACTGAACACACATATCCTTAATAAACGTACTAGGAGATGAACCATTAAAAATTGTATATGAATAGTGTAATAGTAATAAATACCATTATAAACCAATGCATGCCTTTTCATGTGCATGAGCAAAGTCCTTTAATTTTTTAAAATGTTTTAAATTAAATTGAAGATTGACACTACAATCAGCATTAAATCACACTCACCACTTTTTTAACCCCTTCACCCCCAGGCGATTTTCCGTTTTTTTGTTTTTTTCCTCCCTTTCTTCATAGAGCCATAACTTTTTTTTTATATTTAAGTCAATTTAGCCATATGAGGCCTTGTTTTTTGCTCGACTGGTTGTTCTTTTGAACAACACCATTTATTTTGCCCCATATAGTTGTGGAAAAGGGGTCAACAATTCCAAGTGCAGTGACAAAAGGTTTGGACATACCTTCTCATTCAAACAGTTTTCTTTATTTTCAGGACTCTAAAAATTGTAGATTCACATTGAAGGCATCAAAACTATGAATTAAAACATGTGGAATGAAATACTTAAAAAAGTGTGAAACAACTAAAAATATGTCTTATATTCTAGGTTCTTCAAAGTAGCCACCTTTTTCTTTGATTACTACTTTGCACACTCTTGGCATTCTCTTGATGAGCTTCAAGAGGTAGTCACCGGAAATGGTTTTCCAACAGTCTTGAAGGAGTTCCCAGAGATGCTTAGCACTTGTTGGCCCTTTTGCCTTCACTCTGCGGTCCATCTCACCCCAAACCATCTCGATTGGAATCAGGTCTGGTGACTGTGGAGGCCAGGTCATCTGGCGTTGCACCCCATCACTCTCCTTCTTAGTCAAATAGCCCTTACACAGCCTGGAGGTGTGTTTGGGGTCATTGTCCTGTTGAAAAATAAATGATGGTCCAACTAAACGCAAACCGGATGGAATAGCACGCCACTGCAAGATGCTGTTGTAGGCATGCTGGTTCTGTATGCCTTCAATTTTAAATAAATCCCCAACAGTGTCACCAGCAAAGCACCCCCACACCATCACACCTCCTCCTCCATGCTTCATTGTGGGAACCAGCCATGTAAAGTCTATCCGTTCACCTTTTCTACAAAGACACGGTAGTTGTATTCAAAGATCTCAAATGTGGACTCATCAGACCAAAGCACAGATTTCCACTGGTCTAATGTCCATTCCTTGTGTTCTTTAGCCCAAACAAGTCTCTTCTGCTTGTTGCTTGTCCTTAGCAGTGGTTTCCTAGCAGCTATTTTATCATGAAGGCCTGCTGCACAAAGTCTCCTCTTAACAGTTGTTCTAGAGATGAGAAGGTGTGTCCAAACTTTTGGTCAGTATATATATATATATATATATATATATATATAGAGCTCAAAAACGTAAAGGGACCACTTAAAAAACATAATGGTATTTTAGAGTTCCCTTTATTTTTTTGAGTAGTATATATATATATATATATATATATATATATATATATATATATACACACACACACATGTGTACATACATCATATACACCACACACACACACACACACACAGACACACACACACACACACGTGTATATAGCATAGCCAACCTCTTCATTTACTACGCAGGTCAAGAGCTAAAAGTACAGCTGATGTCTAGATAAAGGAGTTCATCCAATACTCATTTTCTTAAATACATGCCCCCCAACTGATTTCTTTCCCTTGCAATGATGGTCATAGCACATCTTGCAACAACCTCTATGGGCCATTATTTAATGTGCAGTCAATTTCAGATTTTACATAAAGTTATCCTCAACCCCTACCAAATCATACTGGCTGAAGATTCAGTCTATTAGAAAACACCTGCGTGTTATATATTAGAGAGTATACGCAGATGTTTTCTGACAGGCTATAAAGAAAGCTATGATTTTCTGATCTTGGATAACTTTTTTAATCTTAACAATATACAAACCTTTAAATATCTGTGATATCTTTGACAAATCAGTTACAATTTTTCAGATTGTCATTATACCCTAAAAATAAAATTAATTTTTAGATTTAGGAGAACCTGAGAGCTGATAGTGACAGGTGTCTCCCTCTACTCACATACAGGAGGAGACCGGATGGGGAGAAGCCGCTGGGGTCCGGCCTGTCTGACTAATCTAGTGTGCGACTCTGTCCCTGGCAAACATACCTGGCTGAGATCATACAGCCAGTGTCTGATACAAGCTGCCCATGGATATATCAGTTGTCAGGTTCTCTGTAAACTCCTTTTAAGGAGTATATTTATTTGAAAACCACATTCTCCATTAGGACTTTTTATAATAAACAATACTTTTCGCTACTTTAAATAATGTCTTTAATGAGCAAGAATGTTCGTATGAATTTAACCGATGACCTTAAACTCAGAAGACATGTGCTCTTTCCCTCTGTTTTACAAGTGTGAGGTCACAGAAAGTTTTCTCTAATTGAGTAATGTATATTGAACAATGTCTATCAGAGCTGAATTCCTTTTTTGGAAAGAAAGCAATTTACTTTACGTACAATCAATCATTTTTAAAAGTACAGAATAAAACCAAAAAGTTTTGTTTCAGATGTTATTCTACTGAGAATAAGTGTAATATCTGAAGTTGCTGAAATGTTCGGAACTGACCTCAAATAATCTTTTATAAGTGTTGGTCCAGTATCCCAAATGCTGGTAATTTTCTTTGTTTCAAAAGTACGTAAGATGCTAAGTCAGCCTTTAAACTCAGCATCAAAGGCTCCCAGAGATTAAAACATTATCCACTTTGAGTGCACTTGAGATTGTCATGCTCAATAAATATGAAACGCTTAAGACATATAAGCAACAGAAGACTGAATTATGCATCCATACAGTTACTAATAACTTTTCTCTATACGATTTCTGTTTAAAATGAAAACACACAAGGCCTAGCGGCACATAGTGTAAGCATCTTGAATGCCTCAAAGGAGGATAAACTACTCTTGGCAAGTTCTTAAAATAAATACTTGGTTGTCAGTTAATCCCCGTAACTGACTTTGGGAAATTTATTGTAAACGTTGAATCACTTTAGCCCAATTTTGCTTATAGACATTTTTTTACATAAAGATTTTACTAGGTAAAAAGAAAAAAACATACATTTTTCACATTAGTGACAAATTATTGTTATCAGTTTTTCGGCTCTAAAATAGAGAAATATTTATATTCTTTTTAAGTGGGTGGTCTCACTGCTAATGATACAATGGACGTATCCAGATCCAAGACAATGTAATGTACTTATTAACAATAAAGGGGAACTCTACGTTTACACATGGCATGAAAGGATGAGCTGTCTATATTGATTTCTAAATGTTTAACTCATATTGAGGAGTTGTTTCCAAACGCAAAAAATATAAAAGAGTTTTAATCTAAAAAAACAAAATTTAAATTGTTCTCTGAGAAATGTAATAAAATAAATAACTACAACTACGTAAACCCTCACCGTGGCCCTGATGCACTCCTGCCTTGACTACTGCAATTCTCTATTAATTGGTCTCCCCCTAACTAGACTCTCTGCTTTACAGTCCATTGTTAATGCAGCAAAAAGGGTCACCTATCTGGCTAACCATTAGGCCCCTTTCACATTGCACTTTTACTTACATTCAGTGGTCCCGTAGGGGCATCCGTCCGAACCGCCCCTCCCCCACCCCACAAAACGTGTTTCAGACGCATGCAGGGCCATTGACTATAATGGAGCAGACTCCGTTAGTGTGTGCTCTCTCTTGCACCATTTTGCACATATACGTTTTGTGCAGGCAGACACCTGAATGTAGTCGACTAAATATTATTAGTAGTAGTAGTAGTAGTAGTAGTAGTAGTAGTAGTAGTATATAAAATAAATCATACATATTTAAATATTAACCACCTTTCTAATTACATTTTATATAGCAAAAAGGTATCCCTTATCTACTGCACTCTATCAGAATTCCAAAATTTCAGTTGCCATATATCACAACCCATCCCATAGTTCAGAGGACATGAAGGAAATTGTAGATTGTAAGCTCTCACGAGCAAGGTTGTTGTTTTTTTTTCCTACTCAAATTATTGTATTTTCTATAACTGTTATTTCTTTGTATAAATATGATCCTCCTGAATTTTAAAGCACTGCAGAATATGTTGGCGCTATAGAAATAAAGCTTTTTTATTATTATTATTATTATTATTATTATTAGTAAGATGTAGTAGGATAGGCTGCATAAAGCTCAAGGCAGCGGTCACATCGGAACATTGTCCATTCAGATTTCAAGCATCGTGAATGCACACTCCTTTGTTCAGGTAACTGCACAAGATACTGGGCAGAGCTGGACTAAAGCCTGCTTTACACGTTGCAATTTCGCATACGATATCGTATGCGATTTGCAACACCCCCATCGTATGTGCAGCTCGTTCAATTTGTTGAACATGCCGCACAAACGATTAACCCCCGTCACACGTACTTACCCGTCCATACGACCTCGATGTGGGCGGCGAACGTCCACTTCCTGGAGTGGGAGGGACGTTCGGCGTCACATCGACGTCACGCGGCAGCCGGCCAATAGAAGCGGAGGGGCGGAGCTGAGCGGGACGTAAACATCCCGCCCACCTCCTTCCTTCCGCACTGCTGGCCGGGAGCTGCAGGACGCTGGTAAGATCTGTTCATCGTTCCCGGGGTGTCACACACTGCAATGTGTGCTACCCCGGGTACGATGAACAATCTGACGTGCAATTGTAGAGAAAGGTACGATGTGTATGCGATGAACGTTTTACCGTTCAATCGCAATCGCACGTACCTGTCACACACTGCAATGTAACTTACAATGCCGGATGTGCGTCACTTACGACGTGACCCCGCCGACACATTGTAAGATATATTGCAGCGTGTAAAGCGGGCTTAAAGGAGAAGATAAATGTAGAGGGGAAAATAAGTGTTCGATACACTGCCAAAATTGCAAGTTTTCCCACATACAAAAAAAATGGAGAGGTCGGTAATTTTTATCGTAGATACATTTCAGCTGTGAAAGACTAAAAAAAAATCCAAAAAATCACATTGTATGATTTTTAAATTATTAATTTGCATTTTATTGCATGAAATAAGTACTTGAAAACCTAACATCCAGCAAGAATTCTGGCTCTCACAAACCTGTTATTTTTTCTTTTAGAAGCTCTCCTATGCTTTACCTGTATTAATTTTACCTGTTTGATTTTGTTACCTGTAGAAAAGACACATGTTCACACATTCAATCAATCACACTCCAACCTCTCCACCATGGCCAAGACGAAAGAGCTGTCTAAGGACACCAGGGACAGGAAGGGATTAATGGGATCATGTATTACAAGATTTTGGCCAACAGCCTTCTTCCCTCAATAAGAGCATTCAAGATGGGTCATGGCTCAATCTTCCAGCATGACAATGACCCAAAACACACAGCCAGGGCAACTAAGGAGTGGCTCCATAAGAAGCAATTCAAGATCCTGGAGTGGCCTAGCCACTTTCCGACCTGAATCCAATAGAAAATATTTGGAGGGAACTGAAAGTTAATATTGCCAAGTGACAGCTCCAAAACCTGAAAGATCTGGAAAAGATCTGCATGGAGGAGTCGGAAAAAATCCCTGCTGCAGTGTGTGCAAGCCTGGTCAAGAACTACAGGAAACATCTGACCTCTGTAATTGCAAACACCGTTTTCTGTACCAAATATTAAGTTCTGTTTTTCTATTGTATCAAATATTTATTTCATGCAATAAAATGGTAATTAATTATTTAAAAATCATACAATGCGATTTTCTGGATTTTTTTATTCTGTCTGTCACAGTTGAAGTGTACTTAGGTTATAAATTACAGACCTTTCCATTCTTTTTAGGTAGAAAAAACCTTCAAAATCGGCAGTGTATCAAATACTTTTTTCCCTACTGAATATTTCTTTAGCTGACTGCGAATTAATATTCATCTCCGTCAGCCTGAAAGTTTTAATGCGTCTGACGCGTATTTTGTGCAATCTGTCATATTGCAAGTCCTGGCCATTGCCATATTCAATATCCTGACTGATTGTAGTACATAAAGCATACCCTAAATAAATGTATTTTGAAAAATGTTTAATATTTAAATGTGAATTATTTATTTTACATATTTTACATTTCATAGAGGACCCTCTTTAAGTCTGTTTACATTGATAGATTTTTCAAAAAAATACTCATTTCACGATAATCATGCAGTGTAAACCAGCGGATGATTAAACCAATGAACAAACAAAATACTAGTTCATCAGATGCAATGATCTTTTATGCTGCACAAAAAAAATATTGTTCTTGGCAGAGCGCTGTCATGTGTAAAAAAGACCTGTATTGCCAAATACAGACTCTTTAGTGTGGATCATTAACAGCGGTCTTCCTGTCTAAACTGGCTGTTAAACAAGATAATTGATATAGGTTAAAGTAAGTAAAGATAGGGTTTTGATATTAATCTTGCGCATGTGCCACCAATGGCGCCATTTTGCTGAAAATTGTTGGATGTCAGTGTGCGCATGCGTTGCTCGGGGTGCTATTTTGCTGTACACCATTGTATGTCATTGTGCACATGTGCCACCAGCAGCATCACCTTGTTGAAGTCCTCCAGGAGATGAATGTAATCAAGAACCGCTAATTTAAAAGAGGGGCTCTTACAATTGTGGAGGGGCCATGGCAGAGCTGTTGGTCCTACCTACAGTCTCGCCCCATGCACAAAAATGATATTGCACCAAAACGTCTATAATGAATTAAACAAGAACCAGGCTGTGGATTTCTGCACTACAGGTATCTATTGAATCAGTATAACAGCCCCATTATGGCTATATCTTTACCTTACATTAAATCGTGTATATAGAACAGTCTCACTCACTATTATTGCTATTCAATTTCTGTTCAGAGCACTGGCAGAGACTCCACTAAGGCCTGTTTTGGAGACAAGTAAAATGAAAAAGTCCAGCTCAATGAACAGATTCTTCTTAATTGCTTGTGAAATCTTGTACACGGGAAATCAGGTATTTACAAAGAAAATGCTATAATAGCTTATGCATACTCTATTATAGTGTTTTCTTTGTAAATACCTGATTTCCCGTGTACAAGATTTCACAAGCAATTAAGAAGAATCTGTTCATTGAACCGGACTTTTTCATTTTACTCATATTAACTCATGATGACAGGCTCCCTTTAATGCTGTAAATCGGTTATTGTAAACTGACCTTAGAAGCACTTGGTTACAATTGGAAATAACTGGGCAAGAGAAAGTATGCGATGACTTTAATGTTCTACACCCAATACAAGTGCGTTATAATATTCTGTGAAGCACCTACAGGTTCAAGGTGCTCAAAACACCTCTATGTTAATTCTATGAGGGGTGTAATTTCCAAAATAGGGTAATTTGTCAGGGTTTTTCACTATTTAGGCACATTAGGACCACTGCATCTGTGACACCCCTGGACTAGTCCAGGGTGTCACAGGGAACTGCACCACTCTCTATCCTTGGTGCAGGGCCCATCCTCCTTGGTTCCGGGGTCCGCAACAGTGATTCTGTACAAACAGCACAAATCCTAGTCACCCAAACACTAAACTTGTCAGGCACACCGGGGGCGTGGTTCCAGCTGGGAAAGGAACCGCCAACCCATGAGGCAGACAAGCTGGTGGGAGGAGTTAGTTTGTCAGTTGGTAGTAACGGTCAAAGTCTGGCTGGGTTGCAGATGGTGGCCTGAGCCTGAGGAGATGGAGGACTGGAGGACAGGGCTGGACGGGTCAAGAGGACCGTCAGCCATCAGATCCACAGTAACCGGTCTGGAGGCCGAGCACACAGCGGGGAACAGGCCCCTAAGTCGGGAAGTAGCTTTAGGCAACCCGGCAATTAGCCTGCAGCGGGTAGTAGCTTCATGTGCTATCTGCAATGGCTCAGAGATTAGCGGCGTCAGCACAACGGAGAGATAGGACTTCCCACACAGAGCAGTCCACAGAAATCCCACGTGCCAGCTGCTAAGAGCAGGTCTCCAGTAAAAAGAGGGACGGGACCTGAAGGTTTCAAGCCGACGAGGTCAGGGACACAAGAGACAGTAAACAGTGCATGGAGGAAGGCTCCAGTCCACCAGAGAATCACTGAAAGGGACCGCCGGACGTGCTTTCACCGAGGACAGCGGTACCCAGAGACTTGGTTTACCTCAGAGTCTGTGTCAACTGAATGCGTCATCACACTTGAGTGAGTACCCTGGCTCCCCAGCACCTTGCCGGCCCTATATCAATATAGACTGTTCCTACCTTTTCTCTACCCTGAGTCCCAGGGCCTCTCTACCTGCGGAGGGAACCTCCATCACGGCTGCCCCACACCATCTGCCCCGGCACTCCCATACAGCAGCGGCAGCTACTCCTCATTACCGCGCAAGGCAGGTGGTGTCACGAACATTCTCCCCTGTAAATAATCCCCCTTTTCATCGAAGTGTCTGCCGAGGAGTTCGACTGCTGCTAGGGAGTCATACATCGTTTTTTGGCGTCACAAACAGGATCGGACTGGGCCCACTAACCTGGGTGACGTCGCCTTCTCCAGAACTGTTGAGCCCGAAGTGAATGAAAAAAATTCAGTTGCCGCCATCTTGCTGTTCGTTTTGGCGCCAAAAATAACGGCCCCGCCATCTCCTGACATCAAGCGGCAGAACCAGAACTAAGGAGGCCTGAAACCATTGCACCTAGAGAAGTACCCATACCAGCACCACGAACACGTAGATTGCCACCTACAACACCTAGCACCAGTAGTAGGGAACATGTAGTAGCAGACACCACAGTATAAGGGCTAGAGGGAGGCCAGGAGTTGAGGAGGTCCACCCGTGTTAACTTTGGTCAGCCCCCACATAGATTCAGAGATGAGGAATGGTAGCGGAACCCAGCTACTCTACCCTAATTTAAATAGTCTGAATATAGAGTAAAGTTAAAAATGTTAAGTATTTGCCATGCTTTTAATTGTATTATTTTCCATACTAATGATAGAGCCATGTAAGAAATGTTGATATAATCTACTTAGAGTGTTGATAAGAAGAATGTTGATTTTATTTGAATTATCCAGATTCATCACCTGATTGACGATCAATGATAAATTTTATTTAAATGGACCTTTGGCTACAGGACTGGTGGTAACCAGCACAAACTGGTCCTATTGTAAAAAGTTATTTCCCATTCATACCCACGGACTGTATCTCCACCTACAGGAGAGGACACAGGTGGAATGAGAGACCTGGGAGGAAGATGGCCCAGGTCTGGCCACCAACAGGACCGGTGGCTTGCCTCCTTTTGGAACTTTGGGAGTGGGATGAAGGACTGGGAAATTGAAACGTTGGGTTCAAGCAAAGTGCCTCCCCTGCGTGGGATGGATAGTTATGTTTTTCTTATTAAAATGTTCACTTTTTGCAGACAAAATAAACACTCTGGGTGCCCTGTACCTCGGGGACGATCTACGTTTAACTAAGGGGGAATGTGACGCCCCTGGACTAGTCCAGGGTGTCACAGGGAACTGCACCACTCTCTATCCTTGGTGCAGGGCCCACCCTCCTTGGTTCCGGGGTCCGCAACAGTGATTCTGCACCAACAGCACAAATCCTAGTCACCCAAACACTACACTTGTCAGCCATCGTATCCACAGCAACCGGTTTGGGGGCCGAGCACACAGCGGGGGACAGGCTCCTAAGTCGGGAAGTAGCTTCACGCATCCCGGCAATTAGCCTGCAGTGGGTAGTAGCTTCATGTGCTATCTGCAATGGCTCAGAGATTAGCGGCGTCAGCACAACGGAGGGATAGGACTACCCACACAGAGCAGTCCACAGAAATCCCAGCTGCTAAGAGCAGGTCCCCAGTAAAAAGAGGGACGGTACCAAGCTGTCAGGGCCAGGGACACAAGAGACAGTAAACAGTGCATGGAGGAAGGCTCCAGTCCACCAGAGAATCACTGAAAGGGACCACCGGACGTGCTGTCACCGAGGGCAGCGGTACCCAGAGACTTGGTTTACCTCAGAGTCTGTGTCAACTGAATGCGTCATCACACTTGAGTGAGTACCCTGGCTCCCCAGCACCCTGCCGGCCCTATATCAATATAGACTGTTCCTACCTTTTCTCTACCCTAAGTCCCAGGGCCTCTCTACCTGCGGAGGGAACCTCCATCATGGCTGCCCCATACTATCTTCCTCAGCACTCCCATACGGCAGTGGCGAAACTCCTCATTACCGCGCAACGCAGGTGGCGTCACGACCATTCTCCCCTGTAAATAATCCCCCTTTTAATCGAAGTGTCTGCCAAGCAGTCCGACTGCTGCTAGGGCGTCACACATCCACTATCTATTACAGCCAAATTTTGCTCTCCAAAAGTCAAATAGTGCTCCTTCCCTTCTGCGTTCTGCCATGCACCCAAACAGTAGTTTTCCAACACATATGGGATATCCTTGTACTCATAAGAAATTGCACAACAAATTCTCCTATTAGCCTTGTGAAATTTAAAAATTTGGAGCTAAATCAATATTTTTATGGGGAAAAAATGCAATTTTCCTTTTTTTCACCGTTGCTTTAATTTCTGTGAAGCACCTAAAGGGCTAATAAAGTTTTTGAATGCGGTTTTAAGCACTATGATTGGTGCAGTTTTTAAAATGGTGTATTTTTGGCGTATTTTCTGCCACATAAGCCCCTCAAAGTCTCTTTAAATGTGATATGGTCCCTGAACAAATTGGTTTCGTAGAATTTGTTGGAAAAATTAAATATCGCTGATAAGCCTTTATTTCTTCTAATTTCCTAACAAAAGAAATTTATGTTTACAAAATGGTGCTAATGCAAAGTAGTGATATGGAAAATGTTATGTATTAATTATTTTATGTGGCATTACTATCTGGTTTAAGAGCAATAACATTTGAGTTTGAAAATTGCTAAATTTTTGAACTTTTTGCCAAATTTTCAATATACTTGTAATTAGATGCAAATCAAATTGGACAAAATTTACTACTATCATGACATACAATATGTCCCTAAAATATAAATCTCAGAATCAGGGGTCAGGGGGCCGAAGGATTTAATAATGATGCATAATCTGGGTGTGTTTTTTAATGCCTTTTCTCGTAGGATTTCCTATAGAAATAAAACCATAAGATACTATTTTTGGATTTAAAAAAAAGACAGCAAAATTTCTGTGGAAAATCTCAGTATACGTTAAACATTAGGCCATGTCAATTTCTTAAAGCATCTGGGCTGGAATCTTTTCAGTTGCTGTTGCAGCGTTTTTTACTGTATACTTTCAAGTATATAGTGCAAAGCTGCCCGAAGAATGAACAGGTTGCTTCTTTTAACCGATTCAAGATTTCCAAACACTGAGCTGGTTAAAGAAATTATATTAAAAGGATCATATGCTCAGAAATGTCATTTTGAAATTGCTCTGCATTATATTCATTTTTGCAAAGCTTTTGTGGCGCTTTTACAGGTGGATTCCAGAGTGAAAAAGAGGTTGAGTTAACACAACCTAATTAAGATCTGGTGTAAAGTGAAATTGTTCCATATACCTGTTTAAATGATTCTGTTCCTGCCTCTTGCCCTCCTAAAATATACCTTGCAGGTGGATATACTGCTACATTATCTCTGTACCCTGGTTTCCTTTCTCTTTATGTACATATGTAAATTAACTATATATTTTGCTATTGCAGTAATAGGGTTGAAATTAGGACTACATACAGTACACTGGAGATCAAAGTTAGAGAACAACAAACAATTTCCTAAGTGTTAAGGTCACTGTGTAGCCCTATGTGATTATATCCTAACATGAGTAAACTAGCCGTATTTTAAACTTATTTCATAAATTGAATTTATTCTAAAGCACATAAAATTAGAACAAAAAAAAAATAAAATTATGTCAGCTTATCGGTAATTGTGTCTTTTTAAGTTCAGAAATAGGAATGGATGTAGTTTGTCCCCAGAACTGCACGGACATGTGGGTGACAGTCCTGTATACGCAAAATGGAAAACCAGCAAGGCAAAATCTAGTGGAAAGAGCTTAATATTTTTGACTGAAAAAATATTTTTTCTTTTTTTTTTTTCTTTTTATTGTACCATTTAAAAATGAGGGAAGACATGCAGATAATGCCGAAATGCATTGTTGTGCCACAGCATAGAATTAACTCCCTGCTCTGCCAAAAAAATTATTGGAATGGAATTTTTAAAAGTTTTCTAATAAAAAGAAAAAAAAGTAAAAATATTTTGTGATCAAACTTCTTAGTGTTAATCTGGCACCTGCTGCTAATTTCTTTAATTATCTGACAAACACTATTTAACTGGCAGCCTAACTTTCTAGTTTGCACTGACTACAAAAATGGTGTGGAGTTCTGAACTCCTCCGGCAGCAGGTTGTCCAGATGAAGGCCAAAGAGGTGACCCTATCAGCCATAGCAAGAGAAGTTGGTCGTTCCAAGTCTGTGATATTGCATTTTTACAACATCACAACCACTTTCAAACACCCCCTAGAGGGCGGGTAGCCCTCGAAAGACAAATGCAAGAGAGGACAGGATAATGCAGAGAATCTCCATGGATAATCGTTTCAACACTTCAGCTGGAATTGCTCGCCAGTTCAGCATTAAACAGGGTAAGGATCTGTCTCATCATACAGTGTCACGACGTTTAATAGCATTTGGACTGAAAGTATGTTGTGTGGACAGAGAAGTGGTCCACAGTTAATTTGAGTAATTAAAGCAAGTTTTATTTATTTGGGTCTGCCTCTTGTAAAGTAAGACAAAATAAAGCCCACAAACAGTTTGCTGAAACAAGCAGACAAAAGAAATGGATTACTGGAACCATTTCATGTGGCCTAATGAGATTAAGGGAAATGTATTTGGTTCTAATGGTTTCAAGCATGTGTAGTGGCAACCAGGTGAGAACTACAAAGACAAGTATATCTTTGCTACCATCAAGAATGGTGGTGAGAGTGTCATGGTTTGGGACTGCATGAGTGCTGCCGGCTGTGGGGAGCTACACTTCATTGACAGATTTATAAATACCAATATGTACTGTGACATATTGAAGTAGAGCTTGATCATCACTACACAGAAAGTTGGCTGCAGGGCAGTATTCGAACATAATCCCAAACACACCTCCAAAAAGACCACTACCTTTCTAGGAAAACCTTGAAGGTAAATGTGTTGGAGTGGCTAGACATGTCTCCAGACTTAAACCCTATTGGGTATCTGTGGGGCATGCTTTAATGGAAGGTGGAAAAGCTCAAGGTCTCTAATATCCACCACATCTGTGATGTCACCATGGAGGAGTGGAAGATGATTCCAGTGGCAACCTGTGAAGCTATAGAGAACCCCATTCCCAAGAGAGTTAAGGCAGTGCTTGAAAATAAGGATGGCCAAAAATTATTTACACATTGGGCACAATTTGGCTATTTTCACCAAAAATGGTGTAGTCACTTTTGTTGCTAGTGGTTTAGGCATTAGTGGCTTTGACCAGAAAGCTCCTGAGTGATGTCACCGCTTATTGCATGGCTCACTTCATTTGCTGCATGGAGCTCACAGCTGTCAGTCTTGTTCTATGGCGCTTGCTGTGAGCGTCAAATGTAACAGTGCTGGAAGCATCGGAGGACTTCATGTGGATTACGGGGAACCTAGAAGAGTGTATGAGGGGTTAATAAAGTGATGAAAGAAGGTGCTTCTTGTTTTTGATTTCAAATAAAGGATTTTTTGGGTGTTTGTGTTTATTTACTTTCACTTACAGATTAGTGATGAGAGGGTGTCTCATAGATGCCTGCCATGACTAATCTAGGAATTAATGGCAGCTATGGGTTGTCATTAACTCCTTATTAACCCAATTGCCACCACACCAGGGCAATTGGGAACAGCTGGATAAAGTGTTGGGACTGTCGCATTTAATAAATGCGGCAACTCCGGGCGGCTGCTGGCTGATATTTTTAGGCTGGGGAGAGCCTATTAACCATAGGCCTCCAAAGTCTGATTATACTAGTCCCCAGCTGTTGGGCTTTTTCTTGGCTGGCTATCAAAATTGGCGGGGACCGCATGCCGGTTTTTAAAATTATTTATTTATTTTACTGTACAATATAGACCCACCCACCAGTGCCAGTGTGTGGTTGCAGTCAGCTGTCCCTCAGCATGGGGGTGCATCTTACAGCAACCATTCACAGACTCCATTGTGTAGGGAAGCAGTGAATATGTAGAAGCTTAATGAGCGGCTCTGGAAGAAGGAGAGGTAGCGGGAGCAGTGTGACAGCCGCCCCAGCAATTGGTGGCCTTGCATGCAGAAATGCATGCAGGCATATTATCCAGGCTCTCCCAATTCAGTTTCATCACTTTCCTATCCATTTCAGCCTTTTCCTCAGGCCTCCAGACCTCTTTGTTGGGTAGAGCAGAAAGTTGGGTACTCGCTAATCGGAACGAATACGTGAGCATTACAAAGTACAAAGTCGGACAGCTGTATGACTGCCAAAAAAAGGGAGAGGAGTTGCTCGACCAGTAACAGAATTCATCAGTTGCCTTTAGCTAGGACTAATCTGCTGAAATGCTAATACTGTTAAAAGTTGTAGCAGAGCTGTCAATTCCCTGCTCTGCCACTTTCTTCAGCAAGCCACATGCTTCTTTCATGCAGAAGACATAAAGTGGCAAAATGGATTTTAAGGGTGGGGGCTATAGTGACATCATATGGGGAATCGACTGTGGGGACTTCATATTAAGGGCGATGTTGGTACCATAATACTGTTTGTAGGGGCAGTTGGTGCATCATGCTGTTGTCACAATGACTATGGGGATAGCAGAAATTCGGAGCTCCTAAGCTGACCTTCAGGCTAGGGGGCCCTATGCTATCTCTAGTTTCAGGGACACCTCTGAAGGTGTAGATGCCTTAGTCTCCTCTCTGGCCCTGCTCCTGAGCAGCCCTGACCTGACACCCTCTTCCCCAGGGGGGACCAGGACAGGAGTGAGATTAAACCCACAAATATAGACTGGGGAAACCAAAACTCTGTCACCCAGCACACATTCACAGAAGTATAACACAATAAAAGATAAAGAAAAAAACAAGACCAGGGAGGAAACAACAAGACAACGGGTAAACGCCACAACTTAAAGCAAAAATCAGCACTTTTCAGATTCTCGGGGACACCAAAACACACAGACCAACACAGTATAACTTATAGCTGGTTTAGAAGATTTCATCCAGCTTAAATATGAGATGAGGAGATGTGATTGGTTTCCTCACGACATGTGATCAAAGAAGCCTAACAAGTAAGCTAGCAAAGGTTAAGTCTTGCTAGCCTGACTATGACTGAGCACACAGCAGGTTGACACCTGAGGAGTCTGCCTATGTTGAACAGAGACACCAGAGAAACCATCAGGTGGAGCGATGGTGTTGCAGTCATCATACTGTGTGGGAAGGCATCATACTGTGAGTGGTGGTTGGCTGCAGCAGCATCATCATACTGTGCGTGGGGCACTTTTAAAGCTTCATACTATGTTAATGAGTTTTGAGGCATAATTTTGTTGTGAGAGGAACTTTAGGGGTATCATACTGTGGGGTTTGTTTAGCACTGTGTAGACATTTTACTGTTTTGGGGGCACTATGATAGCATCATTATGTGAGGGAGGTACAATGAGGCATTATACTATGCTATAAGCACTGTTGCAGCACCATAGTGTTTTGGAGACAATGGAGGGTCAACAGGCTGTATGTGGGGATTACTTGAGTAGAAAATTGTGCAAATTATTTCACTGAAAAGGTGTGTGTGGGGGTATTTTTAGGACTATCATGTTGGATGGGGCCCTTAAAAGGTGGTCATAAGTCGTTTCAGTGGGGAGAAAATTTCTGTGCTTATACCTCAATGTCCCTCTTTCTGTCATTATAGGGAGGTATGCTCATCTGTTGCTGCTCTTAGGGGTACTTTGCACACTACGACATCGCAGGTGCGATGTCGGTGGGGTCAAATTGAAAATGACGCACTTCCGGCGTCGCATACGACATCGTAGTGTGTAAAGGCTCGATGATACGATTAACGAGCGCAAAAGCGTCGTAATCGTATCATCGGTGCAGCGTCGGCGTAATCCATGATTACGCTGACGCGACAGTCCGATGTTGTTCCTCGCTCCTGCGGCAGCACACATCGCTGTGTGTGAAGCCGCAGGAGCGAGGAACATCTCCTACCGGCATCACTGCGGCTTCCGTAGGATATGCGGAAGGAAGGAAGGAGATGGGCGGGATGTTTACATCCCACTCATCTCCGCCCCTCTGCTCTGATCGGCCGCCTGGCATGTGACGTCGCTATGACGCCACACGACCCGCCCCCTTAACAAGGAGGCGGGTCGCCGGCCAGAGCGATGGTCGCAGGACAGGTGAGTCCATGTGAAGCTGCCGTAGTGATAATGTTCTCACTAGGCTATCACAAGCTATCAAGCTATCACAAGGAAATCGCTGCTGCGACGGGGGCGGGTACTATCGCGCTTGGCATCGCAGCATCGGCCTGCGATGTCGCAGCGTGCAAAGTACCCCTTAGGCACCATGATCACACCTAATCCACTAAATAACTTTTTGGGGAAATTAGACATTTCCTATGAAACCTCATGATTTCTATGCATGATTTTGTAGGCAGTGCCATATTTGTTGATAGAAAATAAAACAAACTCCCTGCTGAGTTCCTGAAAAATCGGCATACCTAGGATACTGCTAACACCCATGTGACTGGATTTTACAAATGTCAAGATGATATTTTTCAGAGTCTGGCAATGTATGAAAACCTGCAATCAACACCTATTGTATTCAGTGACCTTGACAAAGTGGTCTTACCTGTGTGTGCCTCAGGCACTGGGTGACTTATTCTTCATTCTTTCCCTCTAGTCTGAGGGAGAGAAGCTGGAAAAGATACTTTGCTGCTGACTGAGCAAGAAGGACATAACAAATCTGAAGTAGAAAACAACTTTTACGCTATGTGCACACTTTGCTTTTTTACCTGTTTTTCCACTGCTTTTTCAACTGCAGCGTTTTCATGCCAAAATGCTTGCGTTATGCTTTTCAAGCAAAGTCAATAGGACATTGAGCTTTTTCTTGTGCGCACTTTGCTGTTCAAAATGCTGCGTTTAATTTGCATAAATTTGGGCAAAAACTCAGCGTTTAAAGAAGCAACATGTCAATTGTTTTTGCCATTTTGGCTGCGTTTCCCATCCATTCAATTTAATACAAAACTGCAGCGTTTCTAAAAGCACTGGAAAAGCACTAAAAACTCATGAAAACCACAAGGTGCGCATAGGCTACTTTCTTTGCGTTTTACATGCATTTTTAAAGCCAAAAGCATTGTCCTTTCTGCCAGAGGATGCTTTTTGAACTGCAACTACCTCGACGCAAAGTGCGCACATAGCCATAGACTTTTTGGGAACTCCTGGTTAAGAAGTTAAGAATGGCTCCAACTTTTTTGTGATTTTAGAAGACAAAGATACATCAAGTAAAATTGTGGTTATAAATAAGTATTCGTGAATTAATATTGAACATTTTTCATTTTCATATTTTCTAAATCTTGTGAGAACTTTAATATGAAATCAAATCTTTAAAATAAGTACAACATAATACCATCTCCTATACTTATCAATTAATAAATACTTGTAAAGTTATTTACAGATTATGAATTAAAAGCTAGAAAAGTGGTTCCGTTAGTTAGTGGTTCCAAATTATGAATCTCAGATACCTGTGTATTGGACATGTGTTCATAATTGGAAATATGTATAGTAGCTAGTAATATTTATTTATATAAAGGCCGCTTTACACGCAACGACCTCGCTAATGAGATATCGTTGGGGTCACGGAATTCGTGACGCACATCCGGTCTCGTTAGCGACGTCGTTGAGTGTAACACGTACGAGCAACCGTTAACGATCAAATATACTCACCATATCGTTGATCGTTAACACGTCGTTCATTTCCATAATATCGTTGCTCGTTAGGAATGACGAACAACAACGTATCTGCGTCCTCTGGCAATGAGGTGGGAGTGACGATCCAGTGTCTCCCCTCCGCCCCTCCGCTGCTATTGGTGTCCTGCATGGTGACGTCGCTGTGACGCCAAACGAACCGCCCCCTTAACCCCTTCACGACCATGGACGGAAAGATCCGTCATGATGCCCTGGGCCTTAAAGACCAAGGACGGATCTTTCCGTCATGGCAGAATCGCGGCACCGGAGCCCCCGGTGACTGCGATCGGTTAACACAAACCGCAGATTCGGGGAGGAGGGGACCTGTACCTGACCTCAGGAGGGGTGGTGCCTCCTCCCCGGACCTACGGAGGCTGTGATTGGCTGACGAACGCCGCTCAATCAATCACAGCCACTGTAATGTTCCAGCCATTTAAAGTGACTGAAACATTGAAATCCAGCCATGGTCAGTGCAGCTGTAGCACTGGTCATTGGCTGGAGCTGGGTGACCTCACTGGATCACCCTCCCCCAGCTCCAGTAGCTCTGATTGGAGAGATCGGCCTTGTGAACGATCTCTGCAACCACAGTGGACCTGTTGCCGATGACCGCCCCCATCAGCTTCACTTGTCGGTCCCTGCAGCACGCCAGCACAGTGAGTGTATACAGTGCAATGGCAGGGCGACAAGCTCTGGTCCCATGCTGTTATGTGACCGGAGCATGGGACCTGGAAGTTGCTGTGCCGTCATTGCACTGTATAAAACTGGCGAAAAGCCTCCCGATCCGCCGCCGCCACCCTCCATCTGCCACAGTGCCACCGCTCCCCCCGATCAGCAGCCCGGCCCCTCCCCCACATGATCAGTGCCCGCCCCTCTCCTCCGTTATGTGCTGCGCGCTCCCTCTCCTCCTTTATGTGCTGCCCGGCCCCTCCTCCTCGTGATCGGCTGCCTGCCCCCTATCCTCCGTTATGTGCTGCCTGCCCCCTCTCCTCCGTTATGTGCTGCGCGCTCCCTCTCCTCCGTTATGTGCTGCCCGGCCCCTCCCCTCATGATCGGCTGCCCATCCCCTCTTCTCCATTATGTGCTGCTCGCCCCCTCCCCTCCACGATGTGCTGTACACTCCCCCCACCTCTCACCCCAGTGATCGTCAACTCCCGCCCCCTCCCCATGTCACCCCCGTGATCTGTGCTGCCTCCCCTGTCACCCCCGTGATCTGTGCTCCCTCTCCTGTTACCCCTGTGATCTGTGCTCCCTCCCATTACCCCCGTGATCTGTGCTCCCTCCCCTGTCACCCCCGTGATGTGTGCTCCCTCACCTGTCACCCCCGTGATCTGTGCTCCCTCCCCTGTCACCCCCGTGATGTGTGCTCCCTCCCCTGTCACCCTCGTGATCTGTGCTCCCTCCCCTGTCACCCCCGTGATGTGTGCTCCCTCCCCTGTCACCCCATTATGTGTGCTCCCTCCCCTATCACCCCCGTGATGTGTGCTCCCTCCCCTGTCACCCCCGTGATCTGTGCTCCCTCACCTGTAACCCCCGTGATCTGTGCTCCCTCACCTGTCACCCCCGTGATCTGTGCTCCCTCACCTGTCACCCCCATGATCTGCTGTCTGCTCTCCCTCCACCTCTCACCCCCATGATCTGTGCTTTGCTCACCTGTCTCCCCTGTGATCTGCGCTGCGCTCCCTCTCCCACCTCTCACCTCCCCGATCTGCTGCCTCCTTCATCTCCTGTGATCCTGCTGCCTAGATCCATCCTGTAGGGTAACTATCCCCAATCTCACCTCCCATTCCCCTTCCCTCCCATCCCCCCATACCCCCTTCACCCCTTCCTCTGCCGCTCCTGCATCCACTGCGCCCTCTCCCTTCTGCCCCCACCCTATCCCAGCTGCCGCCGTCTCACATTCACAGATGCTCCCTTTATATGCCGCTGCCCCCATCTGCCATTGTTCTGATCCATCCTGTAAGTATTGTTCGTGGCTCTTTTCCAACTATCCCCAATCGCATCTCCCACTCCCTCTCCCCCCCCCTCCTCCCCCAACTGCTTGCCGCCAAATGCTGATCAGCTACGTGATTGGCTGATTGGCTGATCAAGTACGTACGTAATTGTTGCTCTAGTTTTTGCTTTTTTTTTGTGCACCTCAAATAAAAAAAAAAAAAAGACAAAACTTGAGCAATTAGGCACCTGATCAGCAATCGTCCTGCAGTCGTACTCGACTTTGGACAAGACTTCTTTTTTCTATCCCACCTAGTCCCCCCCTTTTTTGCAGAACATTTGTGCGTGCGCCCTATTTTTTTTTCTATGCCATGGGGGTCTAGTTTCCAAAATGGGGTCACATGTGGGGGAGCTCCACTGTTTCGACACCTCAGGGGGTCTCCAAACACAACATGGAATACGCTAATTATCCCAGACAATTTTGCGTTTGAAACGTCAAATGACGCTCCTTGCATTCTGAGCCCTGCTGTGCGCCCAAACGTTTGATTTCCACCACATATGAGGTGTCTGAGTACTCAGGAGAAATTGCACAATACATTTTATGGTACAATTTTTCCTGATACCCTTGTGAAAAAAAAGCTACCTGGTTGAAGTAACAATTTTGTGGTAAAAATTTATTTTTTTATTTTCACGGCTCAACTCTATTAACTTTTGTGAAGCCCCCAGAGGTTCAAAGTGCTCAATAAACATCTAGATAAATTCCATGAGGGGTCTAGTTTCCAAACTGGGGTCACATGTGGGGGACCTCCACTGTTTCGGCACCTCAGGGGTTCTCCAAACGCAACATGGTGCGGCTAACGATTCCAGCTAATTTTCTGTTCAAAAAGTCAAATGACACCCCTTCCCTTCCGAGTCCTGCTGTGCGCCCAAACAGTAGTTTTTCGCCACATATGAGGTATCTGCGTGCTCAGAAGAAATTGCCCAACAAATTTTGGGGGTTCATTTAATCCTTCTACCCTTGTGAATATGCAATATTTGAGGCTAAATTAACATTTTTGTTGCAAAAAGTAAAATGTTCTTTTTTCCTTCCACATTGCTTTAGTTACTGTGAAGCACCTGAAGGGTTAATAACATTCTTCAATGTGGTTTTGAGTAGCCTGAGGGGTGCCGTTTTTGGAATGGTGTCACTTTTGGGTGTTTTGTGTCATGTAGACCTTTCAAAATCGCTTCAAATGTGATGTGGTCCCTAAAAAAAGTGGATTTGTAAATTTTGTTGTAAAAATGAGAAATTGCTCATAAACTTTGAACCCCTATAACTTCCTTAATTTTTTTTTTTTTCCCAAAATTGTTCTGATGTAAAGTAGACATGTGGGAAATGTTATTTATTAATTATTTTGTGTCATATGTCTCGTTGGTTTTAGACCATAAAATTAAAAGTTAAAAATTCCAAAATTTTCAAAATTTTCCCAAAATTTCCATTTTTTCCACAAGGAAACGCAAAAAATATCGGCCTAAATTTACCACTAACATGAAGCCCAATATGACACGAGAAAACAATCTCAGAATCACCGGTATCCGTTGAAGCGTTCCAGAGTTATAACCTCATAAAGTGACACTGGTTAAAATTGCTAAAAATGTCCTGGTCTTTAGGGTCAAAATAGGCTTGGGGCTGAAGGTGTTAAAGAAGAGGTTGTTCGACGGCCACAGCGACGTCATTTGTAAGGTAAGTAGTGTGACGTGTCCTAGCGATATTGTGCGCCACAGGCAGTGATTTTCCTGTGACTCACAAACGACGGGGGCTGGTGCTTTAACGAGCGACATCGCTTGCGATGTCGCTACATGTAAAGCAGCCTTTACCCATTTTCATTTAGTCATTTTTAGAGATGAGCGAACCGGTCCCGGTTCGGCTCGAGGCGGTTCGCCGAACGGGGGGTCTGGCTCGAGTTCGGCTCGTCGAACGTTCGACGAACCGAACTCGAGCCCATAGGAAACAATGGCAGGCAATCACAAACACAGTAAAACACCTAGAAAACACCCTGAAAGGTGTCCAAAAGGTGACAAACAACTCACAACATAACACAAACACATGGGAAAGTGACAAGGACATATACTCATGTGAAAACAAAACAGCTGGACAAGGAAAAAGAGGGAGACACACAGATATATGAGTATATGCAAAGAAACATCGATTCCATTATTGTGCAACTTGAGCCCTGCTCATTTTAGGCTTCCAATCTGGATAAATTGCCTGAGCTCGCCACGTACGCCTTGAGGATCTTGTCGTGTCCTGCAGCCAGCGTTCTCTCGGAACCTGTCTTCAGTGCTGCTGGGGGTCTGCTGGCAGATAAGCACACGTGTCTGTCCACTGACAATGTGGACCTGGCTCTCAGAGGACTTTTCTTCCCCTGGGTCAGCCAGGGGAGGCGAAAGGCACGCGTATTTTTGAGAGTGCTTCATGCAAAGCATCTTTTTCTTTTTCAAAAGGGGGCTCAACCGATGCCAGTCAAGTGGGGTGTGTGTGGCCCAGTTAGTGGCAACGAGGGAGACTGTGGTTGGAGTCCCCTCGCTGTGTCTCTAAAAGAACCAAGATGAACAAGTCATGGCTCTCAGAGGACTTTTCTTCCCCTGGGTCAGCCAGGGGACGGGAAAGGCACGCGTATTTTTGAGAGTGCTTCATGCAAAGCATCTTTTTCTTTTTCAAAAGGGGGCTCAACCGATGCCAGTCAAGTGGGGTGTGTGTGGCCCAGTTAGTGGCAACGAGGGAGACTGTGGTTGGAGTCCCCTCGCTGTGTCTCTAAAAGAACCAAGATGAACAAGTCATGGCTCTCAGAGGACTTTTCTTCCCCTGGGTCAGCCAGGGGACGGGAAAGGCACGCGTATTTTTGAGAGTGCTTCATGCAAAGCATCTTTTTCTTTTTCAAAAGGGGGCTCAACCGATGCCAGTCAAGTGGGGTGTGTGTGGCCCAGTTAGTGGCAACGAGGGAGACTGTGGTTGGAGTCCCCTCGCTGTGTCTCTAAAAGAACCAAGATGAACAAGTCATGGCTCTCAGAGGACTTTTCTTCCCCTGGGTCAGCCAGGGGACGGGAAAGGCACGCGTATTTTTGAGAGTGCTTCATGCAAAGCATCTTTTTCTTTTTCAAAAGGGGGCTCAACCGATGCCAGTCAAGTGGGGTGTGTGTGGCCCAGTTAGTGGCAACGAGGGAGACTGTGGTTGGAGTCCCCTCGCTGTGTCTCTAAAAGAACCAAGATGAACAAGTCATGGCTCTCAGAGGACTTTTCTTCCCCTGGGTCAGCCAGGGGACGGGAAAGGCACGCGTATTTTTGAGAGTGCTTCATGCAAAGCATCTTTTTCTTTGTCAAAAGGGGGGGTCAACCGATGCCAGTCAAGTGGGGTGTGTGTGGCCCAGTTAGTGGCAACGAGGGAGACTGTGGTTGGAGTCCCCTCGCTGTGTTTTACATGCTTTTAGAAGGGCATGAAATGGCTTGGAGGTTGACTTTCATCATATGCAAACTGTTGGCTACCAAAATGCTGCCTTTCCAACAACTGTGGTTATAGGCAATGAGGAACATACTGATGAAGATGAGACGCAGATACCCGATTGGGATGACAACTTAAATATTCGGTCAGGGCAAGAAGAAACTCGGTCTGAGGGGTAGGGGAGTGCAAACACAACAATTGATGATTAAGTTCTAGATCACACCTACTGTCAACCCACAGTCAGACACTCGAGGAGGTCAACAGAGGCGGTGGAGGAGGATGCAACCGACGTCGAAGTAACCTGGCGCCTTCCTGGACACAGTCGGAGCACTGGTAGCACGTCTACAACTGCATCCTCAGCCACCACTCTGCCTCTGAGCATTATTCGGGGTGGATCAACAGGTCGCATGGCCTCTAAGCCTTGCCTAGCCAGGTCCTTTTTTGACATAGAAAAAGATCGCCCAAATTATGTGATCTGTAAAATTTGTCATGGTTCTCTTAGTAGAGGTCAAAACCTCAGCAGTTTGACAACTTCTTCCATGAATCGTCACATGAATAAATATCATATGGCCCGATGGGAAGCTCACCGTGCTGCAATGCGGCCTAGCGGAGCGAACCATCCACCGCCTGCCCCTTCCAGTGCATCCGCGCGCTCGTCATCTTCTAGGACTGTGGGGACAGCTGTCACACCTGTTTTTCCACCCACAACTTCCACCACTGTAACCGCAACAGGCAGTTTGCTTGGTAGGTCGTCAGTTGGTTTGGAAGGGGAAACAAGTGAGTGTGTACAGCTCTCTCAGACATCGATAGCACCAACTTTGGATGAAGGCAACATCATGTCTCCGCCTGCACTTTCCTCACAAAGCTGCATTTTTCCAGGGACACCCGACTCAACACCGTCTACACACAGCAGCCAGATCTCTGTCCCTCAGATGTGGTCAAATAAAAGGCCACTTCCTGCGACCCATGACAAAGCGAAGAGGTTGACTCTATCCCTCTGTAAGCTGTTGACTACAGAAATGCTGCCTTTCCGCCTAGTGGACACACAGGATTTTAGAGACCTTATGTCTGTCGCTGTGCCCCAGTACCAGATGCCTAGTCGCCACTACTTCTCTAAGAAAGGTGTGCCCGCGCTACACCAGCATGTCGCACACAACATCACCGCTTCCTTGAGAAACTCTGTGTGTGAACGGGTGCATTTCACCACCGATACTTGGACCAGTAAGCATGGACAGGGACGTTACATGTCGCTGACTGGCCACTGGGTAACTATGGTGATAGATGGTGAAGGGTCTGCTGCACAAGTCTTGCCGTCCCCACGACTTGTGTGTCAATCCTCTGTCTGTCCAAGTTCCGCCACTGCTTCTGCATCCTCCACCTCATCTGGGTCCTCCACCTCCGCCCCAAGCCTGCCTGGTCAGGCCACCAGCGTTCTCACTGCGCAGAAGGAATCACGCACCCCTCATTACTATGCTGGTAGCAGAGCGCAACGGCATCAGGCGGTCTTTAGCTTGACATGTCTTTGAAATAGGAGTCACACAGCGACTGAGTTGTGGGCAGCTCTGGAGACTGATTTTGATAAATGGTTGTCTCCACTCAACCTGCAGCCTGGTAAGGCCGTGTGCGACAATGCTGCAAACCTGGGTGCGGCCCTTCGCCTGGGCAAGGTGACACACGTGCCTTGTATGGCTCACGTGTTTAACCTTGTTGTCCAGCAATTTTTAACACACTATCCCGGCCTAGATGGCCTTCTGACCAGGGCACGGAAACTGTCTGCAGTGCTCACTTCCGCCGTTCAACCGCCGCACCTGAGCGACTTGCATCGCTCCAGAAGTCTTTCGGCCTGCCGGTTCATCGCCTGAAATGCGATGTGGCGACACGCTGGAATTCAACTCTCCACATGTTACAGCGACTGTGGCAGCACCGGCGAGCCCTGGTGCAATACGTCATGATGTATAGCCTGGGCCAACGAGATGCAGAAGTGGGGCAGATCACCCTGATGGAGTGATCTCAGATCAAGGACCTATGCACCCTTCTGCACAGTTTCGACATGGCGACGAATATGTTTAGCGCTGACAATGCCATTATCAGCATGACGATTACAGTCATTTACATGCTGGAGCACACGCTAAACACTATTCGTAGTCAGGGGGTGGGACAACAGGAAGGGGAGGAACTACAGGAGGATTCATATGCGCAAGACACAACAACATCACCAAGGTCCAGACGTTCATCATCACCAACGCGGCAGGCATGGGACCATGGGGGACAGGGATCAACAAGGGCGCATGGTAGCAGGTGAGATGTTGAGGAAGGTGCAGGAGGACATGAAGATATGGAGGACGAACTGTCCATGGACATGGAAGACTCAGCAGATGAGGGGGACCTTGGTCAAATTTCAGTTGAAAGAGGTTGGGGGGAGATGACAGAGGAAGAAAGAACGGTTAGCACCTCTATGCCACAAACACAGCGTGGACTTGGTGCGCATGGCTGCGCAAGACACATGAGTGCCTTCTTGTTGCACTACCTCCAACATGACCCTCGTATTGTCAAAATTAGAAGTGATGATGACTACTGGCTTGCCACACTATTAGATCCCCGGGACAAGTCCAAATTTTGTGACATAATTCCACCCATAGAAAGGGACGCACGTATGCAGGAGTATCAGCAGAAGCTGTTACTCGATCTTAGCTCGGCTTTTCCACCAAACAACCGTGCAGGTGAAGGGAGTGATTCTCCCAGTTGTAACTTGACAAACATGGGACGGCCTCGTCATCTTCAACAGTCTACCCGTACCAGTAGGACCGTATCTGGTGCTGGTAACAGCAATTTTATGGAATCTTTTCATAATTTTTTTAGACCCTCCTTTGCAAGGCCACCAGAGACAACAAGTCTGACACATAGTCAACGGATGGAGAGGATGATACAGGAGTATCTCCAAATGAACATCGATGCAATGACTTTGCAAATGGAGCCTTGCTCCTTTTGTGCTTCAAATCTAGAAAAATGTCAAGAGCTCTCCAGTTACGCCTCGAAGATTTTGTCGTGTCCAGCTGCCAGCGTTGTCTCTGAACGTGTCTTCAGTGCTGCTGGGTGTGTGCTGACAGATAAGCGCACGCGTCTGTCCAGTGACAATGTGGACAGACTGACGTTCATCAAAATGAACAAGTCATGGATCCAGAAGGAATTTACTACCCCTGTGTCATCCTGGGGAGAGTAAATGCTTGTGGATTTGGAATGTGCTTGATGCAAATCAAAACATCCTGTTTGCAACTAGGGCACAAGTGCTGCCACTGATAAGGTGTCTGTGTGGGGCCCAATTTTTGGAAAAAAAGGGAGACTCCGCTTGGAGTAACCCTTGCTTGCTGTGTTTTTTAAAAATGATACAAGATGAACAGATCTGAAGGCAAGATGAAGCCAACATCATGTCTCCGCCTGCACTTTTCTCACAAACCTGCATTTTTCCAGGGACACCCTACTCAACACCGTCTACAGACAGCAGCCAGATCTCTGTCCCTCAGATGTGGTCAAATAAAAGGCCACTTACTGCGACCCATGACAAAGCTAAGTGGTTGACTCTATCCCTCTGTAAGCTGTTGGCTACCGAAATGCTGCCTTTACGCGTAGTGGACACACAGGATTTTACAGACCTTATGTCTGTCGCTGTGCCCCAGTACCAGATGCCCAATCACCACTGCTTCTCCAAGAAAAGCATGCCCGCGCTACACCGGCATGTCGCACACAACATCACCACTTCCTTGAGAAAATCTGTGTGCGACAGGGTGCATTTCAACACAGATACTTGGACCAGTAAGCATAGACAGGGTCATTACATGTCACTGACTGGGCACTGGCAAACTATGGTGAGAGATGGAGAAGGGTCTGCTGTACAAGTCTTGCCGTCCCCACGAGTTGTTTCAATCCTTGTTCTGTATGTAGAAGTTAATACACTGCTTCTGCCTCTTCAACCTCGTGTGGGTCCTCTACCTTTGCGCAAACCCTGTGTGGTCAGGCCACCCTTCCTTGCAACTGCGCACAAGGACTACCACACACCTCCTTACTATGCTGGCAGCAGAGCTCAATGCCATCAGGCGGTCAAAGTTTTACTTTGAAATGTATGGGAAATGTGAGTCACACCGCTATTCCAGAGAATAGTAGTCAGGCAGGGTCAAAACATTAATTGAGGAACAGGAACAGAATGGGACGGCCAGGACTTAATCAGAAAACAAGCAGAGGTGAAATGCGTATCGGCCAACAAGGTACATAAACAGCAAGCAGGAAAAGTAGTCAGGTAACAAGCACACAAAATCATAAAACTGAACTGGGGGTAAAATTAACCAGAGGTTCATAGCTATGTCTGGCAGTGGTCTGCAGACAGGATGGGCATAAAAAAGGGTGTGGTGTCTTCCCATTGGTTGTAGCTGAATGATGGTATTTCATCTGTGAGATACCCACCAGCTACATTCAGCCAGAGATTCTGCATCTGTCAAGGTAATGCAGCCCAGTGGGTGAGCATAACCTGCGTCCACCTGCGCCGCTGGCATCGACTACTCTCCCATCATCAGCACTATTCATGAAAGGAACACGTTGTCACCTGGCGACCGGAGTACAAATTGACGGAGCGGACTCCGTTGGTGACTTAACAGCCGTGTGCGGCAATGATGCAAACCTGGCTGCGGGCCATCCTCAGGGCAATGTGACACACGTGCCTTTTATGGCTCACGTGTTGATCCGAATTCTCCAGCAATTTTTAAAACACCATCACGGCCTACATGGCCTTGTGCAGCGGGCACGCTCGCTATGTGCTCACTTCCATCGTGCGCACACAGCAGCTCAACAACTTTCATCACTCCGGAAGTCTTAGGGTCTGGCAGTTAAACGCCGGAAATGCGATGTTCCGACACGCAGGAATTGGAATCTGCACATGTTGCAGCGTGTGTGGCAGCACCGCAGAGCCCTGCTGAAATACGGTAAGACATATAGCCTGGGATAAGTTGATCCAGAGGTGGTGCAGATCACGCTGCTGGAGTGGTGTCAGATCAAGGACCTATGCACCCTGCTACACAGTTTTGAAATGTCGACGAAGATGTTTAGCACTGGCAATGTCATTCTCAGCGTGACAATTCTGGTCATCTACATGATGGAGCACACTGTAATTATTATTCGGAGTCAGGTGTTGGGACAAGAGGAAGGGGAGGAAGTACAGGAGGAGTCATATGCGGAAGGGATAACAAGATCTACGAGGTCCAGATGGTCAGCGGCACCTATGCGGCAGTCATGGTGAGGGAGAGGGATTAACAAGGGCGCATAGTATCAGCAAAAAGTGTTGATGAAAGTGCAGGAGCCCATGAAGAAATGGAGGACGAACTGGCGATGGGCATGGAAGACTCAGCAGATGAGTGAGAGCTTGCTCACATTTCGGTTGTGCGAGGTTGTGGGTAGAGGGCAGAGGAAGGATGCACGATTCTCACCTCTCTGCCACCAACACACCAAGGACTTGGTCCTCCTGGATGCACAAGACACATGAGCGCCTTCTTGCTGCACTACCTACATGACCCTCGGATTGTATGAATTTGAAGTAATCCTGAATACTGGGTTGCCACACTGTTAGATCCCCGGTACAAGACAAAATTTGGCGAACTAATTCCTGCCATAGAAATAGACGCACGTATACAGGAGTATCTGCAGAATGTGGTACGCAATCTTAGATCTACTTTTCCACTAAACACCAGTGCTGCACAGAGTGAATCTCAACACTTTGTCATGGATAGGAGGAAATGGTCTTTTACTTGTCCACATCGGAGGGACCGAGGGATGGCTGCTGTGCTGAGATGGCGTTGAGTACGGTGTCCCTGCACAGTTGCACTTTTGGTCATATCCCAAAATGAGTTGAAAAAGGACAGATGCTGTTGGAAAGGGGAACAGGTGTGTTGGAAAGGGGAAAAAAATTTTGGTCCGTGGATTTGGTGGTTAAACAACTGTAACATTTGCTGAAGAAACAACATCTGTTACAGTGGGACTGGCAGATTTGGATAAAGTGGTATATAATCTGTGACCGCTATATAACAAAAATTAATAAGAAAAGAAAGAGAAAGGTATATATCACCTTCAGCAGTCAGTGTCCACCGTGCTCCCAGTTGGAAAAGGAGAGGTTGGCAACTTGAAGGTTTGGTGGAGGATACAGAGCTGTGTGGCTATGAAACTAATAGTAGCCTGAACCGAGTTAGACGCCATTCGGATCTGGAGACTGTGAGCCCTGTTAGCGTCACAGGGTCCACATGCCCACCCAGCCCAGGAACTCCCTGTTAACAACACAGGGGCCATTGAGTACGCTGACCGTGTGCGTAGGGGCCACACCTGTGGACAGCAGGCGCATCAGCAGCAGCAGGCCTGTTAATGCCACTGGGCTGCACAAGCAGGACTGTTAGGACAGGAGCTGGTCTTAACCGTTCTGCGTTACCAACTGTGGTGGTGGCCTGCATCCACCACCCTATCCCTGCCTACCTCTGGCCTAAAGCCGCAATGGGTTCAACACATGGAGGTGTGCTCTTTCGGAGCATAATAGAAGACTGCGCACCTCCTTGTTGGCTCCAGCCCCTTTTATAACCTGGGTCCGCCCCAAACCAGGGTGAACCACAATGCACCTCCTGGAGACAAAAGCAGAGTGACACGTCATGAGTGGCATAACTAGCGTCCTATTTGGAAACGCAACTTCAATGATGACCTCATGGCTGCCATGACCCAAACACCTCACCAGTCATCGTCTGACCATCAATAATGCGGTGACAAGTCATAGGTGTGGGCCTCTGCAAGCCATTTGGGAGGACACCTGATGCCCTGTGGTCTATATGGGACCCCCACATCAGGGCCAGGGCCAAAGAGTTCATTACCGGACCTAGTCTCTGATGCAGGAAGTGCCTGAGCATGCTCAGTAGCATGAAATACAGTCTCTGAAAAAAGACTATCAGCTTTAGCATGGTGTCTAGGCACAAAACAGGACTTAGACCCGGCACAGAATGCAAGCACCTGTGCAAAGAGGCTTTTCACACTTAGTGTGGGAGCATGCGCTGTATCCCGAAATGAAGACTTAGCGTCAGGAATGGCACAGGCAGGCTGAGCATACTCACTAGGCGAAACACTGTAATTATGCTGCAGCTGGGGTACATCGGCACACGCATGCGCACTAGCTGCCTCTCCACACTTAGACGTGGAGGGGAAATTTGTCTTGGAGATGCTGTCTATGAACAGAAGGAAAAGCTAAAGGAAGCCTGACTTTCTATCCCTCCGAATTATGAAATGCAGCAATGAATTCCATGAGTTTGCTATAACATTAGCGTAGCTAAATGTGCATGAGGGTGTGATGTAGAGGTGCTAGAAATAGCTTGTCACCAGTGGGGCACTAATGGAATACAACAGCCAGTTCTATGATGCCACAAAATGGCAGTATTTTGTGCTATCATTATAGCTTATTAAAAACAGAGCACGAGGTTGTCATGCAGAGGTGCTGCACATAGATTTGCAGTAGTGTGAATAGACAAAAGTACAATAGCCACGTTTAGGATACAACTAGGTACAGTGAGTGTTTGCTAGTATAATGGCTGAGTTTAAAAAAGTTTGAGTGTGCAATGCAGGCAGATGTCCTGCAAATATCGTTCCAATACTGTGAATTGACAAAAGTACAATAGCCACGTTTAGGATACAACTAGGTACAGTGAGTGTTTGCTAGTATAATGGCTGAGTTTAAAAAAGTTTGAGTGTGCAATGCAGGCAGACGTGCTGCAAATAACGTTCCAATACTGTGAATAGACAAAAGTACAATAGCCACGTTTAGGATACAACTAGGTACACTGAGTGTTTGCTACTATAAATGGCTGAGTTTAAAAAAGTTTGAGTGTGCAATGCAGGCAGACGTGCTGCAAATAACGTTCCAATACTGTGAATTGACAAAAGTACAATAGCCACGTTTAGGATACAACTAGGTACAGTGAGTGTTTGCTAGTATAATGGCTGAGTTTAAAAAAGTTTGAGTGTGCAATGCAGGCAGACGTGCTGCAAATAACGTTCCAATACTGTGAATTGACAAAAGTACAATAGCCACGTTTAGGATACAACTAGGTACAGTGAGTGTTTGCTAGTATAATGGCTGAGTTTAAAAAAGTTAGAGTGTGCAATGCAGGCAGACGTGCTGCAAATATCGTTCCAATACTGTGAATAGACAAAAGTAAAATAGCCACGTTTAGGATACAACTAGGTACACTGAGTGTTTGCTAGTATAATGGCTGAGTTTAAAAAAGTTAGAGTGTGCAATGCAGGCAGACGTGCTGCAAATAACGTTCCAATACTGTGAATAGACAAAAGTACAATAGCCACGTTTAGGATACAACTAGGTACACTGAGTGTTTGCTACTATAAATGGCTGAGTTTAAAAAAGTTTGAGTGTGCAATGCAGGCAGACGTGCTGCAAATAACGTTCCAATACTGTGAATTGACAAAAGTACAATAGCCACGTTTAGGATACAACTAGGTACAGTGAGTGTTTGCTAGTATAATGGCTGAGTTTAAAAAAGTTTGAGTGTGCAATGCAGGCAGACGTGCTGCAAATAACGTTCCAATACTGTGAATTGACAAAAGTACAATAGCCACGTTTAGGATACAACTAGGTACAGTGAGTGTTTGCTAGTATAATGGCTGAGTTTAAAAAAGTTTGAGTGTGCAATGCAGGCAGACGTGCTGCAAATAACGTTCCAATACTGTGAATTGACAAAAGTACAATAGCCACGTTTAGGATACAACTAGGTACAGTGAGTGTTTGCTAGTATAATGGCTGAGTTTAAAAAAGTTTGAGTGTGCAATGCAGGCAGATGTCCTGCAAATATCGTTCCAATACTGTGAATTGACAAAAGTACAATAGCCACGTTTAGGATACAACTAGGTACAGTGAGTGTTTGCTAGTATAATGGCTGAGTTTAAAAAAGTTTGAGTGTGCAATGCAGGCAGACGTGCTGCAAATAACGTTCCAATACTGTGAATAGACAAAAGTACAATAGCCACGTTTAGGATACAACTAGGTACACTGAGTGTTTGCTACTATAAATGGCTGAGTTTAAAAAAGTTTGAGTGTGCAATGCAGGCAGACGTGCTGCAAATAACGTTCCAATACTGTGAATTGACAAAAGTACAATAGCCACGTTTAGGATACAACTAGGTACAGTGAGTGTTTGCTAGTATAATGGCTGAGTTTAAAAAAGTTTGAGTGTGCAATGCAGGCAGACGTGCTGCAAATAACGTTCCAATACTGTGAATTGACAAAAGTACAATAGCCACGTTTAGGATACAACTAGGTACAGTGAGTGTTTGCTAGTATAATGGCTGAGTTTAAAAAAGTTAGAGTGTGCAATGCAGGCAGACGTGCTGCAAATATCGTTCCAATACTGTGAATAGACAAAAGTAAAATAGCCACGTTTAGGATACAACTAGGTACACTGAGTGTTTGCTAGTATAATGGCTGAGTTTAAAAAAGTTAGAGTGTGCAATGCAGGCAGACGTGCTGCAAATAACGTTCCAATACTGTGAATAGACAAAAGTACAATAGCCACGTTTAGGATACAACTAGGTACACTGAGTGTTTGCTACTATAAATGGCTGAGTTTAAAAAAGTTTGAGTGTGCAATGCAGGCAGACGTGCTGCAAATAACGTTCCAATACTGTGAATTGACAAAAGTACAATAGCCACGTTTAGGATACAACTAGGTACAGTGAGTGTTTGCTAGTATAATGGCTGAGTTTAAAAAAGTTAGAGTGTGCAATGCAGGCAGACGTGCTGCAAATATCGTTCCAATACTGTGAATAGACAAAAGTAAAATAGCCACGTTTAGGATACAACTAGGTACACTGAGTGTTTGCTAGTATAATGGCTGAGTTTAAAAAAGTTAGAGTGTGCAATGCAGGCAGACGTGCTGCAAATAACGTTCCAATACTGTGAATAGACAAAAGTACAATAGCCACGTTTAGGATACAACTAGGTACACTGAGTGTTTGCTACTATAAATGGCTGAGTTTAAAAAAGTTTGAGTGTGCAATGCAGGCAGACGTGCTGCAAATAACGTTCCAATACTGTGAATTGACAAAAGTACAATAGCCACGTTTAGGATACAACTAGGTACAGTGAGTGTTTGCTAGTATAATGGCTGAGTTTAAAAAAGTTTGAGTGTGCAATGCAGGCAGACGTGCTGCAAATAACGTTCCAATACTGTGAATTGACAAAAGTACAATAGCCACGTTTAGGATACAACTAGGTACAGTGAGTGTTTGCTAGTATAATGGCTGAGTTTAAAAAAGTTAGAGTGTGCAATGCAGGCAGACGTGCTGCAAATATCGTTCCAATACTGTGAATAGACAAAAGTAAAATAGCCACGTTTAGGATACAACTAGGTACACTGAGTGTTTGCTAGTATAATGGCTGAGTTTAAAAAAGTTAGAGTGTGCAATGCAGGCAGACGTGCTGCAAATAACGTTCCAATACTGTGAATAGACAAAAGTACAATAGCCACGTTTAGGATACAACTAGGTACACTGAGTGTTTGCTACTATAAATGGCTGAGTTTAAAAAAGTTTGAGTGTGCAATGCAGGCAGACGTGCTGCAAATAACGTTCCAATACTGTGAATTGACAAAAGTACAATAGCCACGTTTAGGATACAACTAGGTACAGTGAGTGTTTGCTAGTATAATGGCTGAGTTTAAAAAAGTTTGAGTGTGCAATGCAGGCAGACGTGCTGCAAATAACGTTCCAATACTGTGAATTGACAAAAGTACAATAGCCACGTTTAGGATACAACTAGGTACACTGAGTGTTTGCTAGTATAATGGCTTAGTAACAATGAGTTGTAGTGTGCAATGCAGGCAGACGTGCTCTGCAAATGTCTTTGCACTAGTGGGACTATAGCAAAGTCCAATAGCCACGTTTAGGATGCCACTAGGTACACTGAGTGTTTGCTAGTAAAATTGCTTAGTTTAAAAAAGTTGGAGTGTGCAATGCAGGCAGATGTGCTCTGCTAATATCTTTGCACTAGTGGGACTATAGCAAAGTCCAATAGCCACGTATAGGATGCCACTAGGTACACTGAGTGTTTGCTAGTATAATGGCTTAGTTAAAATGAGTTTGAGTGTGCAATGCAGGCAGACGCGCTATGCAAATGTCTTTGCACTAGTGGGACTATAGCAAAGTCCAATAGCCACGTATAGGATGCCACTAGGTACACTGAGTGTTTGCTAGTATAATGGCTTGGTTTTAATGAGTTGGAGTGTGCAATGCAGGCAGACGCGCTCTGCAAATGTCTTTGCACTAGTGGGACTATAGCAAAGTCCAATAGCCACGTATAGGATGCCACTAGGTACACTGAGTGTTTGCTAGTATAATGGCTTGGTTAGAATGAGTTGTAGTGTGCAATGCAGGCAGATGTGCTCTGCTAATGTCTTTGCACTAGTGGGACTATAGCAAAGTCCAATAGCCACGTATAGGATGCCACTAGGTACACTGAGTGTTTGCTAGTATAATGGCTTAGTTAAAATGAGTTTGAGTGTGCAATGCAGGCAGACGCGCTATGCAAATGTCTTTGCACTAGTGGGACTATAGCAAAGTCCAATAGCCACGTATAGGATGCCACTAGGTACACTGAGTGTTTGCTAGTATAATGGCTTGGTTAGAATGAGTTGTAGTGTGCAATGCAGGCAGATGTGCTCTGCTAATGTCTTTGCACTAGTGGGACTATAGCAAAGTCCAATAGCCACGTATAGGATGCCACTAGGTACACTGAGTGTTTGCTAGTATAATGGCTTAGTTAAAATGAGTTTGAGTGTGCAATGCCGGCAGACGCGCTATGCAAATGTCTTTGCACTAGTGGGACTATAGCAAAGTCCAATAGCCACGTATAGGATGCCACTAGGTACACTGAGTGTTTGCTAGTATAATGGCTTGGTTTTAATGAGTTGGAGTGTGCAATGCAGGCAGACGCGCTCTGCAAATGTCTTTGCACTAGTGGGACTATAGCAAAGTCCAATAGCCACGTATAGGATGCCACTAGGTACACTGAGTGTTTGCTAGTATAATGGCTTGGTTAGAATGAGTTGTAGTGTGCAATGCAGGCAGACGCGCTCTGCAAATGTCTTTGCACTAGTGGGACTATAGCAAAGTCCAATAGCCACGTATAGGATGCCACTAGGTACACTGAGTGTTTGCTAGTATAATGGCTTGGTTAGAATGAGTTGTAGTGTGCAATGCAGGCAGACGCGCTCTGCAAATGTCTTTGCACTAGTGGGACTATAGCAAAGTCCAATAGCCACGTATAGGATGCCACTAGGTACACTGAGTGTTTGCTAGTATAATGGCTTAGTTATCAGTTGGAGTGTGCAGAGGACAAGAGGGTACAGTGGCAGGATTGTGGTGCTCTGGGTAGAGGAATGGAAGCCTGCCTTTCTATTCCCTCCTAATGGTGAAATGCAGGTAGGAAATCCCTGACCTGGGCTACACAGACGCTGTTGCTGTTTGCAGGACCTGTCACCTATGGCTCTCTGACCCTGCCGGTTGGAGCCCTTAAAAGGACTGCTATAAAGTGCTCTCCCTAAGCTGTCTAACGCTGTGTATGCAGCGCATACAGCTGTATCGGCTATAGGACTCAGGAAGACGGAGCTGCGACAGTGATGTCTGACACCAAAGACGCAGAAGGCAGATAATGGCGTCCGTGAAGAAAATGTCCGGTTTTATAATGCAGGGACATGTGACATGCAGATCCTATCACACATGCCGTTGCTTCTCTGGCTCAAAGTCCACTTAGCTGTGTGTGTGTCTGGGATTGGCTGACATGCTGGCCCGCCCCACAAGACGCGCGCGCTTAGGGAAGGAAGACAAGAAAAAAAAAAAAAAAAAATGGCGATCGCCATTATAGAAACAGCAGTGATCTGAAGGCGCTGTTCACGCACACTATACACTGAAATGTGATAATAGTTTGATTCACAGAGTGACTTACACTATTACAGCAGAAACCAAGCTATGATTTAGCTGTTTTTTGGCTGCTAGAACCGTTCTCGAACGTTTCTAGAACTACCGAGCTTTTGCAAAAAGCTCGAGTTCTAGTTCGATCTAGAACATGCCCCAAAATCACTCGAGCCGCGAACTGGAGAACCACGAACCACGAACCGCGCTCAACTCTAGTCATTTTACACACAAAACTGAGCAATGATATCTAGAAATCTATTACAATACATAGGATATATTTTAAAAAATGGAATAGCTGATTGTTCAACAGATTATTTGGGGAGAGTTTGACGTATATCAGGGATCACATGACCGAGAGAGGCTAATCACTGGTTTCAGCACCAGAAAGACCAAAGATCCACAAAGAGGGTTTTTGGAGCTGCAGGAATAGCATAGGTAGTTCAACTGGAGCACAGATGGCTATGATGTGTTTTTTATTTTATAGCCTTCCCAGTTCTCAAAAATATCCAGCAACATTATGTATGGCTGGTCAATATTTTACTCGATTCATGCAAAAAGATCCCAAAAATTCTAAATTTGTCAGAATCACAATTTTTGGGGTAATTGATAACAAATTTGATTTGTTACAGATATATTTCCTCACCTCTAGTATCAATACATTTACCTTTCTTTAGTTCATTAGAGCTCATGTGACCAAGGTTCAGGTTTCTTGGTTTGAACAATTTGAAATAGTTACTTTCCACCTAGGCAGACCCCTGACAATTTCTTTTTCCCAACACTCCTGTATAGTCTTAAACCTGAAGTCTCAAAATTGCTCCTTCTCTGTGACCAGCTTTATTACTGGGGTGTGGAAGGAATCCAGTGTGTTAAAAAAAACATGTACAGTAGATAAAAGGAGATGCTACAAACTTTATATTGATGTTGCCCTTGGTTGTATTAAAACTCTGCAAGACTCTCTAGCTGCAATCACTAAGCCACCCTTTTTTGAGATGAGCTTTCTCTGCCTCCCTTTTTGAATTGACCATATATGATTTATTATTGACCTTTCTACATGCTTATTTAAAAGTATCATATAATGTCCATTGTTGCTAGAAGGCTACAAAATCCATACAAAAACATGGATAGAACACGTACACTAATAAACTAGTGACTAATAAACACCATAAAAGTATTACAAAAATATAAAAAAATTACTTTTTATAAACTAAGCATTACAATAACAGAAATAAAACAACAAAAAGATATGTGCTTACTGGTAATTAGATTTTTCCTGAGCCATGAAAGCACCATACATGAGAGAGTATCCACCCCCAGGAACCTACTAAAAATAAAAGGGGCAGTAACTTTAAAAATACTCAGAGTCTGGCGGAAGAGTAGAGAGGCCACAATCCAAGCTGCTTGAGGTCTAGTGTGCAGTTTCCACAATCAGTGATGGTTTGGGGAGCCATGTAATCTGCTGGTATAGGTCCACTGTGTTTTATCAACACCAAAATCTGCACGGCCATCTACCAGGAAATTTTAGAGCACTTCATGCTTCCCTCTGCCAACTAGCTTTTTGGGGATGGAATTTTCATTTTCCAGCAGGACTTGGCATTTGTCCACACTGCCAAAAGCACCAACACCTGGTTTAATAACCATAGTATCACAGTGCTTAATTGGCTTGCAAACTTGCCTGACCTAAACCCCATAGAGAATCTTTGGGGTATTGTCAAGCGGAAGATGAGAGACACCAGACCCAACAATGCAGACGAGTTGAAGGCTGCTGTCAACACAACCTGGGCTTCCATAACACCTCAGCAGTGCCACAGGCTGATCACCTCCATTTCACGCCACATTGATGTGGTAATTCATGCAAAAAGAGCCACGATCAAGTATTGAGTGCATTTGCTGTATATATATATATATATATATATTTTAGTAGACACCAACATTTATGAGTTTAAAGTAATTTTTTCAGCTGGTCTTATACAAATTCTAATTTTCTGAGATATTGACTTTTGGGTTTTCATTGTCTGTAAGCCATAATCATCAACATTAACAGAAATAATCACTTGAAATAGATCACTCTGAAATCACTCTATATAATACGTATTTCCCTTTTTGTATTGTATTACTGAAATACATTTTAGTTTTTGATGATGTTCTAACTTATTGTGATTCACTTGTAAATATCTTTAGTAATTTCCCTGTCTTCTCCATTGGAAAGCATGCCTGGCCATATTCCCCATCAGATGAGGATGAACATGAGCCATCAGTACTACCTATTTCCCCCAATTCTTCCATTTCTTCCTCTGAACTTACCTGATGCCAACCTGAGGAGGAGGAAGCCCCTTTCATATGACGTATCTCCTTTTTAACAATGTTTTTAACTTCATCTTTAAATAAACAATTAATTTCATGAAATATAGAAGGGGATTCTTCTACCACCATTCTTTTAATACAGGATCAAGAGCTTTTTATTATAAGTTTTTATTATTTATTATTATGTTTTATTATATTATTATTATTATTATTATTATTATTATTATTATTATTATTATTATTATTATTATTATGAAACCTTGTGTCTAGGGAAGGGAAGATGGTAACCTCTGACGAAACCTACAGCTAATCTCTGGGGTCCCTCACCACCGTAGATAGGCCCCACACATATGTATTTATCCGGATACCTAACACTAGGTATCCTTAGTGCTGGGCCCTAAATAGGGACCAGAAAGAAGGAGCTCTTCATTAACCCCACTAAACAACTATAGAAGACAGAAGAGAGACACACAGGGGGAAAAGCAGGAACTACTTATCATTAGATGACTCAGGTAGAAGTTCAACAGAGTTTTCAGCAACAATACCACAGAGGAGTACAAACCACCTGCTTGCAACCTAGGCTTCAATGAACTGAAAATATCACCAGCACTAGTCCAAAGGAAGGAAGGGGTATTTAAACACCAAGGTAATACTGATGATCAACAGATGGGTGGAGGTCAAGCCCCTGCTGGGTCCAAAAAGAAGAGAGATGACGTCTGCAAGAAAGTTACCTATACCAATTAATACTGACAGCAGAAACAATGTAAATTGATGAAGCATTCTTTGCAGCCAAACACTGTGACTTTATATGGCCAGAAACCACATGACACGTGACACTCTTCTGATACAGGGTTTGAGGTCTCCTCCAGGAACAGGAAGCCACACTGGGGCATTTAAAGAGGTATCACTCTTTTATTTTCCACAGGTTTCCTGTTCCTGGGGGTGGATACTCCCTGTCATGTGCAGTGCTGTCATGCTGAAGGGAAAAGTCACATATACAAGTGACGAGAAATGCATCTGTGAAAAAACATACTGAATTTGTAAAAGCATCACAAAAATTGAACATTTTTACTTCTTGACAAATATTAAGGTTTATATTTGGATTTTACTTTCTTTGCTAATTCCTAATAAAACATTTGCTTATCAGTCAAATACTTCCTGCTACAGACAGTAGACAATGGCAGTAACTAGATATGTCCCCTTACCTGGAAGCATTCCATCAATTCTGCTTGCTTCTTTTGAATTTAGAATATTTCTTTAAATCAGAGGATATGGATAAAACATTTGTTACTTATTTGATCAATTTGATAAAATTAAATAAATTAATTAGCTGCATATTATTATTTTATATTCTATAACAGATATGTAAGCACAACAATCTAAATTAAAGCTCACTTTAAGTCTTCCTTAACTGTGGCTTCGTCTACTCTTGCATTTCTCCGGGCACTTGAAAAATGAAAAAAGTAAAAGTGAGAGAGGTCTGCTTTGCTTTTCTGATTTCAATGCCTGCTTCAAAAGTATAAGTTCGTGTCCATTATTTTTCATAGTTATGTAGATGTTCAGACTTTTTCCTTGACTTTTCTGTAAATGTATATTTTCTATCTCCATGCATTTTAGTGTGCTGTAGCTGCATCCCCCTCCTCCCTATTGAGCATTAAGTTTTCTGCTATCTGAGAAGGCTGCTGAAAAGTAAAGAAAATATGCCAACTCCTCTTGAAAGAATATATATTACAAAGCTTAAAATATGATTAGCTATATTAATTTATGCAAAAAAATTATCATAAGAGGAATCCTTTTTGAAAAAGATTAAATCTGATTTGATCTGACATATCTTGAAGGTTTTGGGGGTTTTTTTGTTGTTTTTTTTTTTTTTTAAATCAATCATAAAGCATTGTTGCATTGTATACTCTTTTAAGTAAAATACAATGGATCTTATTTAAAAAGCTGACAAAATGAAAAATATTGGACTTGTTTGGTGACAGCGCGGTGCACATCCGGTTTCTCTACTCTGACGTCCAAAATGAAAAATATAGTCATGTTTATAGTAGCCAGAGTCTGACTTTAATTTTTTCAGAGCAATTTAGGAAATAAAAGTTGAAATCTGATTGGTTGCTCTAGGCATCAAAAGTAGTTTTTCATTTGGAATATTAAGATAAATGAAAGGAAATAAAGAAAACATTTTTGCTGCTGCTCCACCACTGAATTCATTTTTATTTCAGTTTTATTTGAATAAAATGAAGAATAATTCTGTTACTATTTTAAATGAGCCCAAATACTGCATATCTGAGAATATTAACCCAAATCTAAGAAGTGTTTACATTATGATACACAAAGTAATTTATTTTTGTTAGTATATTAGGGCTGATTTACTAAAAGTTAGAATAGCCAGCCTAAATATGATACAAATTTATCACCATTGGCTCACGTTGTTTGATAAATTTGGCGCATCTTGCCAGGCACCTTCGTCTAACTTCACATTACCTCTTATTTAGGTTTCAATTTTTCTTTTATTATCAAAAACTTGTCACAATTAAATGCATTTTAAGCCACACCCTTTTCACCTCTTAACCACACCCACTTTCCTATTGAGCTGCAAAAGACGTCTAAAGCACAAATTGAGCTAGAATATTGACATTTCTAGCTTAGTAAATTTTCACAATTTACTAAAGGAGGGAAAAAAAAAAGAAAAATGCATTTTAGGCTAAGCCCTCACTTATATTATATTCTATATTATATTATATTTATTGCTTTCTAGACTTTACTTGTAATTAAAATTACGCAAAATATATTGGAAGTTTTCATTGTTTTTTTATGCCATTTTTGGATCTGGATGCAAAATAAATGGCATGCATCAGATCAGATGAAATTTCTAAGTTTTTACATCAGCTTGCATCTCTTTTTTTTGGTGACATTTTCTAATATTTACATTGTTTGACAGGAACATAACCTCTATATTTCCTCACTTTTATGTGCAGTCATAACCTCTTTAAAATATTCTAAAACATAACAAAGAGGTTGCATACTAATTTTAATTACTACATCAAATATATGTATATATTATATACACACAGGACACAGTATATATATATACACGTATATATATATTATATATATATATATATATATATATATATATATATATACACACATATATTATATATATACACACACACACAAACAAACACAGTACATATAATATACATACGCAGTGTTTATTAATATATTAATTTTATATATATATTTAAATATATATGAAAATTTAAAAATAAATCTGAAATCATTATTAATGATATATATATATATATATATATATATATATATATATATATATATATATATATATATATATATATATATACATACATACTATTAATTATGATTTCATATTTATTTTTACATTTTCACAGTAATAATGGTTTCAATAAAAAAGACAAATGAGCTGTTGTGTTAGCTACTGTTTAGACTACAGTGTATATACAGTCTAATAAGTCATTAATCTCAGCTTCAGAGATTTGTATTGTCTAATTTTTCAAATAATATGGAAAAATGTTTTAAACTTTTGTATTTTTTTAAGTAAATATGTTACTGCTATTCCTTGATTTTGTCCACTTCTAAGTCATAGGTTTTGTTATAAAATGATAAATATAACTTTTTGTATTACATGCCCAAGAATCCCCTCACTAATCCTCTAATAGAGCACTAGACATCCTAGCAGAAAATGTTGTGCGTATTCCAGCTCATTGCAGATCAGTTTCATCCCCGTGGCTTTGTCACTATAAATCCCAGCGTTCACCAGCTCCTTGTCTGCAAGTGATTTCCAGCTCTATGATAAAACTAAAACAGACAGACTTAATTTAAGTCCCAGACTTGAGGAAACTCATCTTAAATATTAGCATAATTTTACAGAAGACAGAGGAAATTGCTAAAATATGTGATTTAAACAGTGTCTGTATCCCAGTTGTACATAACCAGCTCTTGTCTGCCACCCAGTGATTGATTCAGCATTAAAACTGAGCCAAGGAAATGGGATTTTCAAATAAGAGATCCTAAAATAGTATCACACTAATAATTTAGACATTATTAATAAGAATATATTTTTATTATTATTATTATTATTATTATTATTATTATTATTAATTCCATTTACAGATAGTAATAGCTCAAGGACAATTATAAAACTTTGGAGGAAAAAGTAAAAAAAAAAAAGTGAGAAAAATAAATAAAAATAAAAACCCCCAAAATATACTACAAGCTTGACTTTCGCATGGTTTGGATGGGTTTTTTTTAGTAGGATTATTTTAAGCAATCCAACTGAATTAATTTTCAGATGTATACCAAAACTAGATATAGTACATCAGCATATGTGTCCGGATATTGTCACAGTGCACCATAGATATAGTGTGAAATTAGACAAAATTTCCTTTTTTTTTTTTAGATAAATCATACTTTATCTGTTGTAGAGATATTACATCGTAAGGGATCATATTCGCGTAAAAGTACTATCCGTGGTTTTAACAGATGGCACTCATATCTGGGATAGCCTATAGGGCCATACACATATGTTATTTTTCGTGGCCCGGCCAGTCCACGGAAAATCACAGAGATATGTCTGATTTTGATCCCAGAGTGGAAATAAAATCCGCAATGCAAGTCTGTGGGTCTGTGAAAATAATCGGCCAGCACTCCGGTGCCATTAGTGATGGATTTTCATGGACTGTAAGAAAAGGGAGGTGAAGAAAGTTTTTTTTCTCGACATGTGTGAAAAATTGATGACACTCAGACAACAATCTGGTCAAACTTTGATCCCAAAGAAATCGGCCTGATTTTCTCTCATATAGAAAAAACAAATGTCTGAATGGGCCCTAGGTGTACGTTCCACCATTGGTTATTTGATGAGTTTTCTATATTGCAGATTTTCTGCACTTATTAGCTAAAAAAGGTTACTTGTGTTTTATGTATTGTGTATTTAACTGCATTTTTTAAAAATAATTTATATCACTGTGGTTTTTGTCTCTTTGATAAGTCATATTTTAAATCAAGCTGCTTTGTTTTTGATGCTTTATGGTATTTGGTTTTGCCAAATCATTTTTTTGATACAGCGATATTTAGAGTAAACGCATTTTTAGTGAATTTAACACAAAACTGTTTTTCATGGACGGACTTTTTTACATCTAATGCCATTCTATGTGGTAAATCCGCAAACTCGCAAGAGAAATTGACATTTTGTGAATTCGTAGATCAGTTTACGCAAACCCCAAAAAGCACAATAGGTATAAGATTTTTTTTATAAATCTCATCTACTTTGCGTTTTTTACCCAGTAAAGAAAATGCAGCATCAAAAACTCATAGTGGGAATTTAACATGACTCAGTAAGGATAAGGACTGACAATTTCTGTACAACACCGTGGAACATGTTGCAATTCCTTGCAATAAGAAACAGATACATGATTAGTCTCCATCACATTTCACATGCACTGCTTCTATAAAACATGGGAACATTACAATACATATCGCTATTGTTATATACATATTTTAATTAAACAAAAAAACTTTAAGTTTTAATGTTGACCATTTTTAATTTTTCTGTTACTCTGATCAGCAGACATGTGTGATTAACAGGTGCGGTTGGGATGTAGATCTACCCATGCCTGTTAACCCCTTAGATCACGCTGTCAAAATTTGACAGTGCAATCTAACGCGCTCCGATGGGGACCAAGCTGTTCCGCACTGCCATCAGTGGCCCTGTGACACGATCACAGGGTGCCAATGGGTTGACATGGCAGCATGGGGTCAGATGATGACCCCTGTCACTTTCATAACATGTTTCCTGTGAATGTCGGCAGAACGTCACACGGCAGGCGTCCAATAGAAGCAGAGGGGTGGAGATGAGCAGGACGTAACATCCCGCCCACCTCCTTCCTTCCGCATTGTGGGTGGAGGCAGGTAAGGAGTTGTTCGTCGCTCCTGCGGTGTCACACACAGCGATGTAAGGTGCCGCAGGAACGAGGAACAACATCACTAATAAGCAGAGAACGATTTTTAGTTTCAGGACGACCTCTCCGCGGCAAACGATTTTGACCGCTTTTGCAATCGTTTAAGGTCGCTCGTACTTGTCACACACTGCGATATCGTTAATGACGCCGGATGTGCGTCACAAACACCGTGACCCCGACGATAATGCATTAACAATATTGCAGCGTGTAAAGCTCCCTTTATTCAGGATCGGTAGTTGCCCATCACTGAGGATCCCAACATACTGTGTATGGACTAAAAAGGCTGTCAAGCTTCAAATCAATCAATACAGTGCTGAATCAATACAGTAAGTAAAAGACTTGTTGCAAAGCCCTGGTGTCGTCTCCATTCCTCCAGGTCACAACCAGCCATAATAGATTTTTCATTTAATCAACGGTTACCTTGGGGCCTCACTCCACCGGTGGCCTGAAACACACTTCCGCATAAAAAACGTATGTGTCTCACGTTCCGTTTTTCGTGTCCGTGTTCCATTTTTAAGGGTGTTTCTCCGGTACGTGTGACATCCGTGTGATGGCGTATGCTCGCCGTGTGTACGTGTCTGATGTCCGTGTTGGTGTAAAATACGTACGTGTGGTGTCCGTGTGACTTCCGTTTTTATAAATCCATTTTCCACTGCAAATTACGTTCTTAATGCATCATCATGAGATACTGCTGTGTTTAATTGGTCAATTACCTCCCATCATTGTTTTTTTCGGCTAAACATTATTTAAACTCATTTTAACTTGGTCCTTTTACTCATTATACAGACTCCAAAATGTCTCTATCAAATGATGCAACAATGTATTTGCTATGGTTGATATCTAGGAGATTTGGTGTTAGGCGACATATGCTTGAATATAACCCAACTTTGGAAAAAAGGATGTGGATCCACCCCCTGGTTATGCTTCGGAAATCGCATGGACATTTTCACACTCTTTATGGTGAAATGAGAAAATTTCCAACACAATTCCATTCCTTCTGCCATATAATCTTAACGTCCTTTGTTACCATCCTGGGCCTTGTGCGTCATCATCTGCAACATCAGGACACCTGTATGCATCTCAGCATCTCCCCAGAGGAATGGTTGTTGGTGACTTTACGGTATGTGTCATATTGCCTATTTATACTTGATAAACGTGGTTTATAATGTGGAGTAATTGTTGAACATTCAGTATAGACCCATATGTAAGATCATAATCCAATTTTTTGTAGCTGTCATTTCAATTAAAAAATAACAAACAACATAAAATCAGTGTAATGACATGGTTTGTTACATCAGTCAAACCTCTGGGCCATATTATGAAAAAAATCAAAGAAAATGTAGATCTAATCAAACTTGTTTATTTAACACAAATTAATTACATTTTCCAATATGGAAAATAATGCATTTCCTTTGTGTTGGTTTATTACATGAATACATCAAAAATAAAGTAATGTTTGTATCCTGACATTGTAATTCTCATTTTGGTACAAAAACATGTTCAAAATAAGTAATACACATACTAATATCATTTCTTGTCATTTGTAGATTCCTTGCAACTGGACAATCCATCAGCAGTCTTCATTTTAAATATTTATTGGGAAGATCGACAATTGGCATGATAATACTGCATACCTGCTCTGTGCTATGGGAGACCCTTAACCCCTTCACGACCATGGACGGATATATCCGTCATGGATCGTGTCCCGGTAAGCCCCGCCCCCTGCCGCGGGCAGGCGGCGTGGATCGGCACACATATCAGCTGTTTTCAACAGCTGACATGTGTGCCTACATGTTCCGAGTGGAATCGCATTCCACCCGGAACATTAACCCCTTAGATCTCGCTGCCAAAGTCTGGCAGCGAGATCTATATGCGCGCGGCCATCTTTTTTACTTACCACCGCCCCCTCCGGACGTCACGTGAGTGATCACGTGACGTTCGGTGGTTGCCATCGTAGCACAGGGTCATGTGATGACGCCTGGTGCTACGAAGTTTCACTTTCATTCTTCCTCGGCACGGAGCAGAGGAAGAAAGAAAGTGACTATTTCTGCTGTTTACAGCGGTATAGCTGTAATCAGCAGATAGCGATCAGCAATCGGATTGCTGATCGCTATAGCCCCCTAGGGGGACTAGTAAAATAAAATAAAAAAAGTAAAAAAAAAGTTTTAAAAAATTAAAAAAAAACAAAAAACCTAAAAGTTCAAATCACCCCCCTTTCCCCCCATTGAAAATTAAAGGGTTAAAAAAATAAATAAATATACACATATTTGGTATCGCCGCGTTCAGAAATGCCCGATCTATCAAAATATAAAATCAATTAATCTGATTGGTAAACGGCGTAGTGGCAAAAAAATTCCAAACGCCAAAATTACGTTTTTTGGTCGCCGCAAGTTTTACGCAAAATGTAATAACAGGCGATCAAAACGTAGCATCTGCGCAAAAATGCTACCATTAGAAACATCAGCTCGAGACGCAAAAAATAAGCCATCACTGAGCAATAGATCCCAACAAATAAGAATGCTACGTGTTTCGGAAAATGGCGCAAAACGTGTGCCACTTTTATTGGACAAACTTGTGAATTTTTTTTAACCCCTTAGATACAAGTAAACCTATACATGTTTGGTGTCTACAAACTCGCACCGACCTCAGGTATCATACCCACACATCAGTTTTACCATATAGTGAACACCGTGAATAAAACATCCCAAAAACTATTGTGCCATCACACTTTTTTTGCAATTTTTCCACACTTGGAATTTTTTTGCTGCTTTCCAGTACCCAGTACACCATATGGTAAAACTTATGATTTCATTTAAAAGTACAACTTGTCCCGCAAAAAACAAGCCCTCATATGGCAAGATTGACGGAAAAATAAAAAAGTTACGGCTCTCGGAAGAAGGGGAGCAAAAAACAAAAACGGAAAGTGCCCCGGGGCTGAAGGGGTTAAGCACCATGTCATGCAGCAGCCTACATCACAAGATTGGATGCGCATTTTAGAAGAATTTTTTTGAGAAAACAAGCTTTCCTAATTGTATTGGCGCCATAGACGGCAAACACATTAGAGTGAAGAAACCACCTAACTCTGCTTCTAGATATTTTAATTTTCACAAGTTTTTTTTCTGTAGTAATTCTTGCTTTGGTTGACACTAATTACTGTTTTATTTTTGTGGATATTGGGGCCTATGGCAGTGCCTCTGATGCACGAATTTTCAGAAGTTCACGCTTATCACGTCGATTAATGTCAGACAATCTAAATTTGCCAGCCCCAAGGCCTCTACCTGGTACAAATGGACCAAATACACAATGTGTCATGGTTGCAGATCAGGGGTTTGCCTTGTCTAGGCATTTGATGTGTCCATAACCAAGACGTGGACTAAACAGATCAAAAGCCCAATTTAATAGCACATTGGCCAGAGCACGTTGAACGGGCCTTTGGCATTTTGGCTTCAAGATGGCACATTTATCAAACCACCATCCAGCTCCAACCAACCACTGTCAAGGCTGTCATTAAAGCTACAGTAATTTTACATAATTACTGTAGATTGAATGAAAGGAATGACGATGATTTCGAAGATTTGCCAGGTCTTAATGCCCCATTAGTAGGTAATGGAAGTGTAAGAACCAATTTGGCCACATCTGGTCTCCAAGTTAGGAATCAGTTTAAAGATTATTTTAGTTTAAATCTGCATAGTAACATCTATTTTTTACATTTCAAAGTACTAATAACAGTAGGTTACATATTCACAAACACATATGTATTGCAAAAGGGAAAATGACCATACATAGGTAGATATATATTATAATTTTTAATATGGCTTTGATTTGTTAACCTAAAACGTTTTTTTGTTGTTTTTTTTTGTTTGAGGTTACAAATTTTTATGTGTTTGTGGATTTTTACTCCAAGAATTATAAAGTAATAAACTTGATTTTCCACAGTTGTAATGAAACAAATCTAATTTTATGTTTTAGTTAATTATGTATGCATGCTACCTTTTGCAAAAAAACCCCAGTATTATTAACATATGTAAAAATGTTGTTCTGAGACATTATCCCACACACCATACTGTATTACGCCATAATGTCACGCAAACATAATTTGTTTGACACTATGGGAATACAAGTATGGGACCAGAACTTATGCAGATACTGCATACTGGCTGTTTTTTTTTCTAGATAAGGGTGTATGAATCTAAATGTAGTTGGTTACGTGCATGCATAAATTTACAGAACACAGGGTTTTTTTGGATGGTCATAACCTCATGTCAAGAGCCAGCCAACATCTAAAAATGCAGGTCATGTTTTAGAAGTGATAGAGCAACGTACAAGTCAAATCCGACCCTATGCTAAGAAATACAAACCCTTACATATGGATTTTGGACTCTTTAACATTTATGATTGTTTACAAAACATGTAGAACATTGTAAACATTGATAAATGTTTTTGTTTAATTCAAACATTAAGTTATGTGTCAACTAAATCCTCTAGGCTAGTGATGCTTTCCTGTGTAGTCTCCATGGCATTGTCACCTACTGAATATGTTGGCTGCCCAACACTAGATGTTGTAGTAAGTGATTGAATAGTGTTTCCACCTGTGACTGTTGTTGTGCTTGGTGCACACATTGCTGTCGTTGTTGGAACAGATTGTTGACCTAGTGTAGGTGGTAGATATTGTTGCGACGGTACAGGCTAAGGATGTGTGTATGTGAAGTTGGTTGGGTAAGGCTGATTTTGAAAGTACTGTTGCTGTAGATTATGTTGCATATGGTATGATGCAGGTTGATGTACCATTTGTGGGAGTCTATGAACATTACTTACATTACTTTGATAGGTCATTGAGGTTTTCTGAGGTGTCTGTTGTGGCCCTTGATGGTAAAAAGATGGCTGCTGTAATGGCATTTGTGGAAATAATGTATCTGATTGTTGAGGTAGACTTGTAGGCCTATTTTGTATTTCATTTATCAAAGAAAAAGATGGCCACGGTATATGTGTTTGTTGCACTACAGTATTTTGTTGTGAATTAGATGTCTGTTCATCAGTTTAGGTTTCCATAGTGTGTTGTGTAGTGTTTGTGTGTGGACCACGTGGATTAGCTCTCCATTGCTCTATCACTTCAAAAACATATATCGGCTCAGGATCACGTTGGGATGCAGAAATCAGTGTGATTACAGACACCTTCAATCTGTCCTGCCTATCAGGTGTAACCAATGCAAGAGAGGGAGCGACAAAATCTCTCTCCATCACTCTCTGGCATTAGTGAATTCATCATGTGCATTATTCTGGTATCAATGATCTCTGGCAATGAACGTAAATCCTCATGACGCCTATGTCTACGACCACGGAAAGTTTGGGCTAGTGACCGAAGGTTATGTGTTGTTGTTCTAGGCTGTGTGCCTGCATGTGTTTGTGGACTACTCTCGCCAATAACTGGTGATGGGCCACTTTGTAGCCCTGTAGACTGGCCTGTGATTTGGGTAGTGGATTGACTGGTTCCCAAACCCAAATCTGATGATACTTCGTCTGCTTCTGGCTGGATGGTGCTCTGGGTTGTGAGTTGTTGATAGGAGGTAGGCTCCATCTCTGATGCTGATGTAGCTGTTGCTGACAACACTGTGGACTGCGCCTCCTCACTGTCCTCAAGATTATTCTCGGTACTGTTTGGGTAGATGACAAAATTTATGAACCATACAATAATAATTACAACATCCATAAAATTACATCATTCAAACTTACTTTGGAACCTCCATAATTGACATAAGGTAGCTGAGTCTGTCATAATGAATATATTTCTTCTTTTTGGAAGCAGCAGCAGAAGTTGCAACAGGGTTAAATTCACGACGGAATCGGTCTCTTGCTGACCGCCAACGTCGTTTAACCAAATCCACTGTTAACAAACATCAAAAGTATAATTTTTTATTTCTTTGTTCTAACAAACAAAAATCAAACAAACAAATTGTAGCAAATTTTAATAAAAGGGTTTTTTTTAAAAAAAAAACAGTGTGCCTCCACAAAATAACATGTCATGCATAATTTGTAAGTATAAACCCATGAGCAACCCAACAGACCCCTGCTTGTTAAAATAAAAAGATACATTACAAAATCATGTTTAATTTATGTTTAAATAAACTATTAAAGCAAAAATTAAAGAAACACTTATAATGACCACAACTACATGCATTGCCATATGTTCACATATGTTAAAAAAACACTCCAATAGAAAACATTTAGTCTGTGCATACTTTCAAACTTAAAAATAAACAACTCTAGCAGTCATATTTTGGCCTACCATTGTGTATATGGATGTAGCTTTCACAACAAAACTATATAGGTCTGTGACTATGTGTACATCTAGGCCAGTTGGTTTTACAAGCTGAAATGTCTGTGTGAAGTGCATTTAATGCATGACATGTGATATTTCCATGTAATCTGCTTAAACAATCGAGAAAACTACTATCAAACCAAAAATATCAACACTTTACTGTATGTGTGTCTCCATTGTAGCTTAAAATGAGTCAGGACCATTAATACATGCCTAATAATCTGTGTCAATATATAGACATTCTGCCTACTATTGAACACATTCAGGTAATGATAGAAGCCATGAAAATGTCTGTACTCACCATATTTAGTTTTCCTTCCAGGGGTGCTTTGAGACCATCTATTCCTGGAGCAGACTTGTTCAGCCACAGACATCCAGGCTCTCTCCACCATCAACCTGTCGGGGTATCCATCCACACATGTGTCCCATAGCTCTGGATACCTCTCTACTTCCCCAATCAGCCTCTCTGTATCTATCCTTGGAGCCATTCTGAAGACATGTGGGGTTCAGAGTGCTCTGTTTGCCCCTGCAGTGAGAGAAAAGGTGCCCAGCTGCCGTCTAGCTTGCAAATGAGACAGGATATGAGTCTTTGGCGCCAGAATTAATGACCTTTAATTGACCTGATAGATTGGTAACAAGTAATGCTGATTTTTGGATTAAAAACGCACACGGACGATACGTTTAGCACATGGACATACTACGTGTGCCGTCCATGCAGGCACGGACCCATTGACTTTAGCGGGTCCGTGCCTGCGTGATCCCGGAGAAAAACGGACATGTCGAGCATGTTTGAAAACGCACACATGTACAAACAAAACGGACACACGTTCCATGTGGTTTTACGTGTGTGTGCCTGCTACCATAGAGTAGCATTGGTGTACATGTCTCCGTGCCACCGGTACGTGCAAAAACGTACCAAACACATACTGGCGGCACGGATGTGTGTCGGAGGCCTGTGGGAGTGAGGCTCCAACATAACCGTTGATTAAATGAGCACACCTCAGCTGTACCCTCATCACCTGCCCCGCAGTCGCGGCTCACTTAGTCGCAAAACCACAGGTGGTGTCATGAACTTAAAAATCTTTAACAATTTAACTCCTATCATCATCATCATCATCTTCTTTATTATTTAAAAGGCACCGCCAGTGATTGAACAGGATATGCTGGGAACTCCCTTACATTTACTTCCATGGTTAGAGAAAGAAAGTAGGATCCAGATAGCGAAAGGAATGGAGTTCACGCGGACAGCGATGGGGATGTGGGATGGAGAGATAAAAAAGGGATCTGTCTCTCAGGAGCAGGGCCCACTTACCCCTGTATTCGGTAATAAGAAGTTCCCCCCAGGACTCCACTCCCATAGATTCGGGGGATTTACTCGGGCGGATGATACTCGTTTTTGTCACGTGCTCCAGGGACACACCCTACCAACTTATACTTCCATGCAGGCCACAGGGAAAGAAATTTCCTGGATGGAATATATGCAGTTGAAATCTTTCCTTTCATACCAGGACAGGGAGAGAAGGATGAGGACACCCCCTACTCCTTTTGAGAAAGTAATTTTACAGGGGTCATCACCTGGACATGGCATCTCACTCATTTATAAAATGCTGAACCAGAGAAATAGGGTGGATAAACCTCACTTTGTCTCTAGGTGGGGAGAGGAACTGGGAGAGGATATTCCAGAGGACGATTGGAGCAGAGCGTACCTGTGGACCCACAAGCTTTCCTTGGTGTGTGCCGCTCAAGAGAAAAGTTATAAAATTCTCTCAAGGTGGTACCATTACCCGACTAAATTACATGCTATATTTCCCTCTGTGTCTGATGTGTGCTGGAGGTGTGGCACAGACACAGGTACAATGCTACACATATGGTGGAGCTGTACTAAGCTGCAACCCTTTTGGGACTCAGTGTTCTACCTGTACAAAAAGATGAGCAGAGGTGAAATAGTAAAGTCCCCCCAGGTTGCCCTTCTTTCTATGCTCCCAGGAGCTATTAAAACACAAAAAAGGGACATGTTGCGATTTTGCCTGGCGGCTGCCCGTATGATTATCCCACGATTTTGGAAACAGACTAGATGCTCTACGGTGCTGGATTGGTTGGAGGAGATGACAAACCTCCAGAGAATGGAGGAGATGACAGCAGAACTAAATGGGAACACAGAAAAATTTACTACAGTTTGGGGACAATGGATTATGTTCATGGAGTCCCCAGAGTTTGTGGAGAGTTTGGCGAGCTTTTTGAACTGAGAAACGATGGGGAGTCTCATTCCTCCCCCCCCTTTTTTCTTTTCTTTTCTTGCGTTCCCCCCTCTCCCCCCTCCTCTCTAATTTCCTCTTCTTTATGCTTGTATCTTTCCTCTTCTTTCTTTCTTTTCTGAACATTAATCTGCATTTTTCTAGTTTCATTTTTTATATGAAAAGATTTATCAATAATTCATAAGACAATAGACATACAGGGAGAATGAGTATATTAGGATACGGGAAGTCAAAAGAAGTGGGAATTCTGACCTATAATTTATAAGTGGTTGTATGGTAATAGCACAAAGATAATTTGAAGAATTGCAAGAAATTTAGTAATGTAACAATTTCTGGATGTTATCCCAGCATTGAGAAAAATTTGTTTATGTATTGCAATTGCACAAATGATATGTTTGTATGTTGACAACAGTTTCATCAATAAAACAGATTTGAAATAAAAGACACCGCCAGGGTCACGAAGTCGGACCCCGCCACCGCTGATGTCCCTGGACTAGTCCGGCTCAGTTCCGAGTACCCCCGGCCCTGGCAGAGCTTGTCAATTTATGGTAAAACTAATGGTATCATTCAAAAGTACAACTCATCTTGCAAAAAATAAGCCTTCCCATTGCAATATTCATGGAAAAATAAAAAAGTTATGGCTCTTGGAAAAGGGGAGGAAAAAAATGAAAACAAAAAAATGGAAAATCACCAGGGAGTGAAGGGGTTAATTGCAAACACATGATTATTCTGCTTGGTTCTGTAATTTACTTTTTGGCTAGTTTTTACAGGTAAAAAATGTGCTTCTCTTGGACTGGAATAACCTTTAACCCCTTAACGAGCTTGGACATACTGGTCTCGGCTCACGCTCGCCGCAAAGGGTCAGTAGCATATCGCATCTGATGCACTCACATCAGAAGCTATTCGCAAGTGGAACCATACCCCAACAGCATTGGTCAGATCAGAGATCAGCCCACCACTGTCATCTAGTTAAATACTGCAGTCAATCTCTGACAGCGGCATTTAACACAACAGGCAGGGTGCACACCATTCCCTGCTCCCATTGGTGGCCTCATGACATGATTGTGGCGTGTCAATGAGTTGTCATGACAGCCAGGAGTCAGCTGTTTACCCTAGTCTCAGTCATGATGAACTTCCTGTGAGTATCGGCTGCATTTTGAGCAATAATCTGCTGTACAGAGTATTGCTCAAAATCGCAGCTTCATGTCCTCTGAGGAAACTAATAAACAATAAAAAGTGAAAAAAATATGAAAAAAATGAAAAACAGTTAAAGTTCAAAGTACTCCCTTTTTGCCCCATTGCAAATAAAACAATATTAAATAGCATACTTAGTATTGTTACATTCAGAAATGTCCGATCTATCAAAATATAAAATAAATGAATCTGATTGGTAAACAGTGTGACAAAAAAAATAAAAATTTAAAAAGCAAGAATTACGATTTATGGGCCAGCGCAACAATGCAATAAAAAGATCAAAACATAAAATCTAGCCAAAAATGGTAATTGTAAAATTGTCAGTTTAAGGAGCAAAAAATAAACCAACCCTGAGTCCCAGGTGCTGAAAAATCAGAATGTTATGAGTCTCGGAAAATGGCAACAAAAAAACACCCTTTTTTTTACAAATTACTGAGGTTTTTTCGCCAATTAACTTAAAATAAAACTATACATGTTTGGTATCGACAAACTCATACTGAGCTGGGGAATCATACCACTAGGTCAGTTTTACCATATAGAGAACATGCTAAGTAAAAAAAAAAAAAAAACAATTGTGGAGTTTTACTTTTTTTGGCAATTTCACCGCATTTGGATTTTTTTTGCCATTTTCTAGTCCACTATATGGTGAAATTAATTAATTATTAATTCAAAAGTACAACTCATTCCACAAAAAACAAGCCCTCATGTGGATATGTTGATGTAAAAAATAAAAAATGTATGGATCTTGGAAGAAGCGGAGGAAAGAATGAAAAGGAAAAATCACTGAGTGGTGAAGGGGTTAAAATATTATTATTATTATTATTAATTATTATAGCACAATTTATTCCATGGCGCTTTACATGTGAAAAAGGGGGGCATACATAGACAAGTACCATACCTCCCAACTTTTGAAGAGAGGAAAGAGGGACAAACTCTGCGGCGTGCGCAGTGCGTTGCGGCAAATTTTGGCCATGGCCCTAGCCATGCGCTTAGCTACACCCATTTGGCAGTAAAGGTCATTCAGCAGATGCCCTGGACTGTTCATTCATAGTCATAGCAGCCAGAATTTTCTTATTTTTATATAACTCACTATATGACATGTTGTTTATTTGTGCCTATAAAGCCGTGTTCACACGCTGCATAAATTCTGTGTTTTTTGTTTCTGCCGCTGCCTGCACCAAACTACACAATAACAATCTTCTTTGGTTCTTCCATTTTTCTGCATTTTTTTATGCCTTTTCTCCATTATTTGATGCGTTTTTGTTTCATATGTGAATCTGCGTTTTTAGGTGTTTTTATAGTACAGAAAAGTTTTTTTCATGCATTTTTTTAAGCTCCACATAGAAACCTCTAGAGAAAAAAAGCACCAAAACCGCAGAGATCAGCGGCGTCTTTCATTAAATCACATCCGCTTTGCTTGGACTGTTAAATACAGTACAGCAGAATTTATGTGCAAAAAAAGCAGCAGAAAAAAAAACACAGCATTTATACTACATGTGAACACGGACTAAAATTCCAAGCAAAGTGGATGAGACGTCATGAAATTTCTGCCCCTTTTGCGTCTTAAGACACCTTTGGATGGTTTTGGTGCTTTTTTTTTCTTTATAAGCTTCAGGATTCACATCTGCAACAAACATGTATCAAATAAGGGGACAATGCATAAAAAATACCGCAGACACGCAATAATCAGAGAAGATTGTTATTGCGCTCGTGGTGTGGACACCTGCAGAAAAAAGGCAGCATTTACACTACGTGTGAACACAGCCTCAACTATACATTTTTTAATTACATTTTTTATAGGTTTTAATAAAAAAAAAAACATTGCACAATTTTTTTTACATTTACCGATCTCCATAAATAATCTGATCACTGTGTTGTTTGGTTTGTTACGATTACAGGGACACCAAATATGTCCATGTTACTTGCTGATTTGTGATGTTTATTAATTTATAAAAAAGCGCAATCAAAATTACATTATTCTACTTTTTAATTACTTTTAGTAATTTTATTAGAAAAAAAAAACCTGTTTCCTCTCCCTCTAGAATACAGGACATAGAGATGCTGCTCTGTACAATGGAGCTCTGTGTCCTGTGTAATCTGCTGTGTAAGGCCCCTTTCACACGTCAGTGATTCTGGGACGTTTGTGCTTTTTTTTAAACATACCAGAATCACTGACATACACAGACCCATTATAATGAATGGGTCTGCTCACACGTCAGTGATTTTTCACTGCAAGTGTCTCCGTGCGGCGTACCCGCGTGTGCGTGATTGCCGCACGGAGACATGTCCATTTTTTTCAGGCATCACTGATGTCCCACAGACCACGCAGTGGTGTGGTCCGTGAAACACGTGCCAGAAAAAAACGTGCTATTAAAATAAAAAACATTTTAACTCACCCGGCGTCCAGCGATGTCCTCTGCAGCCCGTTCTCCCTGCTGCTTCTGAGCCGGCTCATTATTGTCGCGCATATTCATTATGCGCGACACAGCCGACCCGGAAGCAGCTGCTGCGGGGGTCAACGCCGGCTGGATGCTGCACCGCGGGAGGATTCAGCACCAAGGACAGCGGGAGCGGGCGCAGGTGAGTTGATTTCTAAGTGCAATCACGGGCCACGGAGAACGGAGCCCGGATTGCACTTAGACAACCCACGTGTGCCGTGAATCACGGCACACGCAGGGACATGTGCGTGTTTTACACGCCAGTGAAAAACGTCAGTGTTTTTCACTGACGTGTGAAACGGGCCTTAGAGGCAGCATTGTAGGTTCATCTATATAAAATCCTCCCTCTTATACCATTATTCCTAGTGGCTCAGCAGCTAGAGCTGCTAGACACATGTTTGAAAGTTGCTGATTTGAATCCATAAGGATGAAAATAAAGAAAGATTTTCTATATATGTATTTTGTATTATTTTTTTTCTCATTGCTTTATAGTAGTTTTATGGGAACAAATTAACCTGACTCTTTCCTTCACCTACAAAGAGATACAGTATTTATCTATCTATCTATCTATCTATCTATCTATCCTCTATCTATCCATTTATCAATCAATCAATCAATCTATCTATCATGTATATCTATCTATCTATCTTTCTTTTTTTTATTTTTCGGACTATAAGGCTATGTGCCCACGGGAGCTTGCTCCTGTGGATTTTCCGTGGAAAACCTGCGGATTTATCAAGATTTTTCAGATAAATCCGCAGGTTTCAGCAAGTACAGACACTCCCCATGTTACCCTATGGGGCATGGGGAGTGTCTGTGTCCATGCTGCGGAATGTGCGGCTGCAGAATATGCTGTGGATGTCCCATAGCCGCACATAACTGCATGTCAATTATTCCTGCGGATTTACCTGCGGAAATCCATTCTCTCCACTATGGAGATAGAGGCTTACCTTCCTTGGTCCCATACTTACCTGCCTTGATAGGAGACACCTGAGTCCCTTTCTTCCAGTGCAGAGGACGGCAGTGGAGCTAGGAGCAGGAAGGAGGGGGTGGGCGGAGCCTGCACGAGCTCTGGTCATGTGACAGCCAGAGCTAGTTCAGACCCGCCCACCTTCTCCTGCACAGTGCAGACGCTGACAGACACGGCCGCCGGAGAGTGTAGTGCTGCGTGGTGGAGGTAAGTATGAACTCCCTGATCACTCAGCACTTGTTCTGCATTGAGGATGCAGTGTCGAAGCCATGGTACTGTATCCTCAATGCAAAATGCCCGCAGCATATCCGCAGGACATTCCGCAGCACATCCGCAGCATTGAAATAGACAAAAGTTGTGCTGCGGATATCTGGGAGCTCCTGCAGAATGTCCTGCGGATATAACCGCAGGACACTTTCCCCGTGGGCACAGAGCCTAAGACGCAGCGGACCATAAGACGCACCCTGGTTTTAGAGGAGGAAAATAGGAAAATAAAATTTTAAGCAAAAAATGTAGTCATGACACACTGTTATGGGGCGAGGATCTGCTGCCTACACTGTTATGGGGGTAATGTCTGCAAATTCTCTGCTGAGGTACCCCATACTGGTAATGATCCTCCTGCCTTGTATATGTACCCCATCCTGGTATATGCCCTTATCCTGCTATTTACTGGCATCCTGCTATATACCCCCATCCTGCTATATGCTCCTCATCCTGATATATACTGCCATCGTGGTATATGCTCTTATCCTGCTATATACCCTCATCCTGCTATATACTGCCATCCTGCTATATACTGCCATCCTGCTATATGCCCTTATCCTGCTATATACCCCCATCCATCCAGCTATATACCCCATCCATCCTGCTATATAGCCCCATCCTGCTATATGGTCCCATCCTGCTATATGGCCGCATCATGCTGTATGGCCCCATCCTGCTATATGGCCCCATCCTGCTATATGGCATGTATCCTGTATCACACAAAAAATAAATGTTTATACTCACCTTTCCTTGCTCCATGCAGCATCGCTCCTCCACCTGTCTGTGGTGGCAGCAGCACTGCTGACCTGTTTGGAACCGTCACCGTTCCCCTGCAGCATCGCTCAACCTGCTGTCTGACGGTCAGTTGACCTGCGTGACTAGCGGCATGCACAGGGATGATGTCATCGCTGTGCTCACCGCTCGCTACACAGGTCAGCTGGCCGGCAGACAAGAGGAGATTGCGGTGCTGCAGGGGAACGGTGACGGGTGAGTGTACTGATTCACTGCCCCCGGCGCTGACTTGTGTGGAGCCATTCCCCTGCAGCATCGCAATGTCCTCCTGTCTGCTGGCTGATGTGTGTGGAGAGCGCGCACAGGGATGACGTCATCTCTGTACTCACTGCTCTCTACACAGATCAGCTGGCCAGCAGACAGGAGGAGATCGCGGTGCTGCAGTGGAACGGTGACGGGTGAGTGTACCGTACTTATTCACTGCCCCCCGCACTGATGATGATGCGTGGGGGGGCAGTGAATATAGCCGCACATGATCACTCCAGGATGTAGTTGCCAGGGGTGATCACGGCCGACTGTTTAATATGCACGCACCCCCGCTCATCATTCCGCCCACCTGTCAGTGCTGGCTTCAGTGCTGAGAGATGATGGGCGGGATGATGGCCGTGCCTATGTAATGAGCGGGCCCACGTGGTCATGGCAGGCTGATACAGCCTGCTCGTGCCGCCGATGACCTGCTCCACCGCAGCACCCTCATTCCTGGCCGCAGCCCTATATTCAGACCATAATACGCACCCCCTACTTTCCCCCAACATTTGCGGGGAAAAAGTGCATCTTATGGTCCAAAAAATACGGTATCTATCTATCTATCTATATCATGTATGTATATATGTATCATGTATCTATCTATTATGTATCTATCAAAAAATGAGAACGCTATTGTACCGCCCCGGGCTCGGAAGCAACCGGACCTGGGGGCCCTGTGGTTCCTCCGATCTGAAAGGGGCTGGTGGTTTAGGTGACGTAGGTGTACGGCTGGAGCCGTGGTTAAGTTCGTGACGCCACCCACGGGTTGTGGTGAAGATGGACACCACCGCTGCAGTTACAGGGCACCCGGGGGAGATGTTGCGCAGCAAGATGTTAACCCCTCCATGGGTAGGGATGGTGGCCCCGGGACCCATTGGGGGAGTAGTTGGGCGGTGCAGGGAGGTGCGCGGCCGGAGGCCACTGATGTACTCACGATTAGTAACACACACAAGTCTCTGGTAAACCAAGGGGATGGTGGTCAGTGCCCGCAGCCGGCTGTAGTCTGGTCCCCCACCCGGTTGGTGGTCTCTGCCTTTATCCTGCACCTGTTTGTGTGATGATGGACTACCTGAACTTGCAATACAAGAGTCCGCTCCCCGGCTTGTGATTGTTGGAGGAGCCCTTTGTCCGCAGACGCTTGCCCGTGGGATCTCTCTGCCGTGGCGGTGGCTTTCTATCCCCCTCATTGGGCTGTTGTCTTCAGTCGGGACTTTGGGTGGGACAGGACCTATAGTCCTGGCCGCAATCAGATAATTAGCTAGCCCCAGTAGATTCTGGACCTAGCTTTAGGGTCTGAGTACCCCCCTTTGTGCTCCGGTTTCCAGTCAGTTCCCCAGGTTGGTACCGGCGGGCCACTACCCTGTCTCGGTCCACCACAGTTCCACCAAGCCGTCTTCCCGGCTTCTGCAGGCAGAGGCCTCCGTATGCATCCTAGCCAAAGGTGCCCGGGCTCCAACCCTGGCACCTGTCAGACAGCTGCAGACCTGTCGCACAGGCCTGCTTCCACTCTCACAGACTCCTACTACCAACTGACTCCTTCACCTTCTAAGCTGATCTAACGTTTTTCCCGCCTCAGGCTCTCTGAACTCCTCGGCGGGCATGGCCAACCACCTGGCTCCGCCCCCTGGTGTGCCCATCAAGGGGGGGTGACTAGGGTTTTTATGGTTGGCTGGTGACACCTTATTAGGGGATAGCTGTTGTGCGGGGCTCTAACTGTGACTACCTGGCCTGTCCAGGGCGTCACACTATGGGTCGCAGAAAATGGCGCAAAAAGTGCACCACTTTTTTGGGAAAAATTCAGAATTTTTTTAACCCCCTTAGATAAAAGCAAACCTATACATTTTTGGTATCTACGAAACCTGAGGCATGACCCGACATATCAGTTGTACCATATAGTGAACACGGTGAATAAAATACCCCAAAAACAATCGTGCAATCACACTTTTTTTGAAATTTCTCCACACTTAATATGTTTTTGCCATTGTCCAGAACACTATAAAGTAAAACTCATAGTTTCATTTAAAGGTCGATAAGTAGCAAGGGAAATAAGGCACTCCTTTTTATTTATTTGGTGCTGCTCAGGTAGGGTCCCACTGTCTCACTGCAATACATTGCCACATCACCAGCGTCCGTCCTCTTTGCTCCCCGGGCTCCAGCATTAAGTGTATGGTTGAAAAAGGTCCTGTGGACCTATACGCTACATTTTACACTCATCTGTTGAGCCACCATTAAATAGATTTGTTCATCACAACATCGTGATTTGAGTGCCGGGTCTTTTTTATTTTCACTTAAAGGTAGAACTCATCCCGCAGAAAACAAGCCCTCATATGGCAAGATTAACAGAAAAATAGAAAAGTTACAATTCTCGTAGACGGGGAGCAAAAAACAAAAACAAAAAACGGAACATTGCCCAGGGGTTAAATTAGTAATTATTAATTATTTACAGTTTTCTATGTTAGAAAATTGCAATGTATCCCCTCCGATTTTTTCCTCACACCAATGAGACTTGTTTAGTTGAGTCTTGTCCATTTTCAGAGTCATATCAGAGCATGCTGCCATTATTTCCACCTGCCGAATATATGTGAGAAATAAAACGTTCACTGGTGTCTATCGTTACCGATATCGCCAGCGTGCGTACCCGCCCCCATCGGTTGTGCGACATGGGCAAATCTCTGCCTGTGTCGCACAACATCGCCCGGACCCGTCACACGGACTTACCTTCCCTGCGACGTCGCTGTGACCGGTGAACCGCCTCCTTTCTAAGGGGGCAGTTCGTTTAGCATCACAGCGACGTCACAGCAGCGTCACTGAACCGCCGCCCAATAGAAGCGGAGGTGTGCAAATAAGAAAGCTGCGGAGACACCATCACGTGTTTCTCAACACTGCCAGGAAACTAGCCAGGTCTTTCACCGGGAAGGAACAACCACGGGAAGGGCAGTCTCCAGTCAAGGAGACCACCTATACCAAACATGGTATCCATCCACAGACAGCCGTTTCGGGGTATTTGCCCCTCATCAGTGTGGAGTAGGAATCTGGCTAGTGGGGGCAATGCCTAGTAAAAGACTACTTAAGCAAGCATTGTTGACCTTAAGGAGATCAACATATCCACTGCGGAGACACCATCACGTGTTTCTCAACGCAGTGATTCTAGAGCAACGCCCCCTGGGAAGTATGCAAATAAGAAAGCCGCGGAGACACAATCACGTGTTTCTCAACGCTGCCAGGAAACTAAGGTCAACAATGCTTGCTTCAATAGAAGCGGAGGGGCGGAGATAAACGGGACAAACATCCCGCCCACCTCCTTCCTTCCACATTGTGGCCGGGAGGCAGGTAAGGAGAGCTTTCTCGTTCCTGCGGTGTCACACGGAGCGATGTGTGCTGCCACAGGAACAAGGAACAACTTCGTTACTGCTGCAGTAACGATATTTGAGAATGGACCCCCATGTCACCGATGAGCGATTTTGCACATTTTTGCCACGATGCAAAATCGCTCATAGGTGTCACACGCAATGGCATCGCTAAAGCGACCGTATGTGTGTCACAAATTCCGTGACCCCAACGAGATCACTTGAGCGATGTCGTAGCGTGTAAAGCCCGCTTTAATTGCAGTACTATGCAAAGAAGGGGACCTGTCCCTGCGAAAAAAGCATTGTAATGCCTGATCAACCCTCAAGGAATGTATAAGAAGTCTTGTCAATGCTCTAATTTAAAGGAGCCTAGTCCATAATTAATATCACCTGTCTCACAAAAGTATGCCATTTAAAAAGGAACCAAACTGCATGAGAAAATCCTGAATTCTTCCTTAAAACCTCAGCAGCTTTTTCTCTGAGCTGTCAATAAACCGGTTATTTGTCTATTTCCACGTGGGTTCATCACAAAGCATCTTACTCAGTTGCTCCCAGAGATAATATCTAACACACAAAGGGGGTTTCCTTTGATCTGTATGGTCCTTTAAAGGTCAGAGGCTTGTCTTTTCCTGTAGGTAATTCCTAATGACTCATGTTATTGACAGAGATTGGATTTTTCACAGACAAAGGAATGACAAATCTAAGCACTTCTATCTGTATAATTTAGTGCTCTTATATGACAATATGACATTCAGTTATGAAATTTCTATATACCTATTATCTATTGTTATCACAATCAATTTATACAAATATCTATTATTCTGTTGTTTTATGGGGTATTATTTTTATTTATTATTATAGCACCAATTATTCCATGACACTTTACAAGTGAAAAGTGGTATATATGAAAAACAAGTACAACAATCATGAACATTTCAAAAACAGACTAGTACAGGAGGAGAGAGGACCCTGCCCACGAGGGCTCAGTCTACAGGACAAAACTGTTTGTGTAGTGGTGTGCTGGTCTGAGGGTTATTGTAGGTTGTAGGCTTGTCAGATGAGGTGGGTCTTCAGGTTCATTTTGAAGCTTTCCATGGTAAGTGAGAGTCTGATATTTTGGGTAGAGCTTTCCAGAGTATGGGGGAGGTGCAGGAGAATTCTTGTATCTGATTGTGGGAAGAGGAGATAAGAGAGGAGTAGAGAAGGTTAGGCCGGAGTCACACTTGCAAGTGACTCGCATCCCATCACCAGGCATGGCTGCACACGGACCTATGAATCCAGCTGCATATAAGGTTATCCTTTAAAAACAGTTGCTTCCTTCTACTCAGGCAATGTTCCCTAACTCTGAGGACATTTTTTTCCAGCAGGACAATGTGCCATGCCACACAGCTAGGTCAATCAATGTGCGAATGAAGGATCACAACATCAAAACCCTGTCATGGCCAGCCCAATCTCCAGACCTGAACCCTATTGAAAACCTCTGGAATGTAGTCAAGAAGAAACTGGATAGTCACAAGCTATCAAACAAAGAACTGCTTATATTTTTGCGCCAGGAGTGGTATAAGGTAACCCAAAAGCAGTGTGAAAGACTGGTGGAAAACATGCCAAGATGCTTGAAAGCTGTGATTAAAAATCATGGGTATTCCACAAAATATTGATTTCTGAACTCTTCCTGAGTTAAAATATTAGTATTGTTGTTTCTAAATGATTTTGAACTGGTTTTCTTTGCATTATTTGAGGTGTCTGAAAGCAATGCATGTTTTTGTTATTTTAATCATTTCTCATTTTCAGAAAATAAATACAAAATTTTTTGCTTGGAAATTCGGAGAAATGTTGTCAGTAATTTATAAAATAAAAGAACAATTTACATTTTACTAGAAATATACCTATAAAGAGAAAAATCAGAAAAATTGAAAATTTGGAATTTGTCTCTTAATTTTTGCCAGAGCTGTATAGCTGTCATGAGCCCATTGGAGCTCACAATCTGAATTCTCAATTAGTCTTTGGAATGTGAAAGGGAACCATAGTCACCAGAGAAAATCCAACCAAACATGACTCCAGTGTTGAAAAAGATACAATGCCAACCACTTAACCACCAGGCTGTCCAGATGAGATAACTGCTGACTACACATTCATGAACCTTCTTTTGGTGAAGACGCCTTCATTAAATGCCTAGCTGGGGCCTTTGACTTTCATATAATGTGGCCTAAATAAAAAATCCAGGCAAGTAAAATAAACTTTGTAACATATCAGAGATTAATGTCCCTACTTCCAAAAATCCTGAATTTATCATCCAGTCTGAAAAAATGTCTCAGCTCTATCTTTTTCAAGACAAGAAGGATTGCCAGTACAGTGATATATCAGGCTACAGGATGAGTCAGGAGCCAAGTAAGAAAACAGGCAGTGAGACATAGAGAAATGGTGCAGAGCTTTCTAACAAGTCTTTATCCAAGCTGTATTCAGACCTGCAATACTTCATTCTGCTGTATAATTCCAATTAATAATTAATAATAAGTTTATTCATTTATATAGCGCTATTAATGCCACAGCACTTTACATACATTGGCAACACTGTCCTCATTGGGCTCACAATCTAAATTCCCTATCAGTATGTTTTTGGAGTGTGGGAGGAAACCGGAGTACCGAGAGGAAACCCACGCAAACACGGGGAGAACATACAAACTCCTTGCAGATGGTGTCCTTGGTGGGATTTGAACCCAGGACCCCAGCGCTGCAAGGCTGCAGTGCTAACCACTGAGCCACCGTGCCAACCGTAGTGCTGCTGTTCCCTGTGCTAACAAAAGAATGAAGACCAGAAATCCATCTTTCTTTGCTATGTCTGTGACACATATTAGTAGCCAGTCCGCTCCTACCAGCTCAGAGTCAATTGTAAGTTATTATTATAATTATTATTATTTATTATTATAATAGCACCATTTATTCCATGGCGCTTTACAAGTGAAAAGGGTATATATAAAAAACATAAGTACAACAATTATTAACAATAAAAAAAACAGACTGGTACAGGAGGAAAGAGGACCCTGCCTGCGAGGGCTCACAGTCTAAAAGGGATAGGTGAGGGTACAGTAGGTGAGGACAGAGCTGGTTGCGGAGTGGTGTACTGCACTGAGGGCTATTGTAGGATGTAGGCTTATTGAATGAGATGGGTCTTCAGGTTCCTTTTGAAGCTTTCCACAGTAGGTGAGAGTCTTATATGCTGGGGTACATCACTCCAGAGTATGGGGGAGGCACGGGAGAAATCTTGTACGCGATTGTGGGAAGAGGAGATAAGAGAGGAGTAGAAAAGGAAATCTTGTGAGGATCTGAGGTTGCGTGCAGGTAGGTACCGGCAGACTAGGTCACAGATGTAGGGAGGAGACAGGTTGTGGATGGCTTTCTATGTCATGGTTAATGTTTTGAACTGGAGTCTTTGGGCAGTGGGAAGCCAGTGAAGGGATTAAGTTAAAAGATTGGGCCCACAGTTAACTGGCGAAAATTCAGGATTCAAGTTAAATATTGGCAAGAAATAGTGTAATTTCTCACATATACACACAAGAAGGTTTATTCTGAAAAGATACCTGAAAGTATAGTTAACTTTTCACACAGACAATAATAAGAACTAAGCTTTCCTTTTTAAAAGTCTGCTTCACATAGTACTGTGCAGACAGTGATGCCATTTGCACTAAAATAACACCTTAAAGACCTGGGAGTCTTTTGTATTTGCAATTTCTTTTTCTTCCTCTTGTTCCAAAAACCATAACTTTTCTTTTCTGGTGACATAGCAAATTGAGGCTTGTTTTTTTGTGGTGCAAGTTGTGATACTAAATCCATTTTGAAAAAGCATAAACTGAAAAAATGGGGACAAAAAGTCTAAGTTTCGTACAACTGTTAAAAGAAACCTAAGACCAGAATTGTTTTTTTGTTTTTTTATTTTATGCCATATAATTGTGTGGTAATATTGAACTTGAAAGTATGATTCTCCAGGTCAGTATGGTTATGATAATACCTAATGGGTCAAGTTTTTTTTTTTGTTATTTTAGTGAGAAAAAAAAGTAAAATGTTTTTTGTATACGTTTATTTTTTTTGGTCCATGAAGCCAGATGAGGGCTTGTGTTTTCGTGCTGAGCTAACATTGTTATTGATACCATTTTGCAACATATATGATGTTTTGATTGCTTTTTATTGTATTTTCTGGGAAGTGCAGTTACTGAAGTCAATTCTGCTGCTTCGATTTTGTTTTCTTCTTTAACTCATGGTGTTGATAATTTCATATTTTTATAGATCAGACTTTTTTGGACAAGACAATACCAAATATGTTTATTTTTTAAATGTTTCCTTTATTTTAATAGGGTGAAATAGAGGGGGGGGGGGTCAATTAAAATTATTATATTTTATTGTTCTAAAAAAAAATATTTTTAATTAGTTTTTTAGTCCCTCAAGGGACTTGAGCCTTTGATTGTTCAATCGTTTATACTATAGACTATCATACAATAGTATTGCAGTATATAGTAAAATTACTGTCCACCTATGGCATTCTGCCTGCAGTGAAATTTCATAGGGGGGGCTTCAGCAGGCATTTAAATTGTTAAGCTACAGCATTTGGAGCACATTCCAGCTGTTTAAGTGACATGCAGATGCCAGCTGTGCAACACAGCTGGCATCTTCTTGGCATGAAGCAGGTCTAACTCCTGTGCCTGTGTCAAACATTGTTTATCAAACTTTGATGAAAATAAAAATTTTAGGTTAACAATTTAAACTTTTTAAATCAATCTTTTATACAAGTTATATTACATTTATAATTGGTTCAACCTGATTAGCAGTTGTTTGTATAACTGTCAGGGTTCGATGGTTGGTTTCTCTCTCTTAGACCACAGCCTATTTTGTGTCTGTCCAACTGCTGATTGGTCTTATGTCTTTCCTTTCCTTTCCTGCTTAACTTCTATTCAGGTGCATGCACTTCCTCATTTTATTTGCCCTACCACTTCTTGGGAGGGGCTATTTATACTGTATTCACATGCCTTCAATGCTGACTATATTTTAGTTAAAGATTGTTATTGGTTTTCCCTGCAGTTTGTTTGTGTGATTCCCGTCCCAGTTTTCTCCTCTTCAGTTTCTTTTAGGCTTTGGAAAGCTTCCACGTATTCCGTTATCCTTTTGTGTTTCATTTGCTTTCCTTTATTTTCCTTGTTCGACTGTGTTTACACGTTCGTAGCCCTGTGTCTCACCCTCTGCTTCTGTGCTCTTAATTTATGTTTTCTGTTACACTTTGTTCCTTAGTTGAGGATGCAGTTAAGGACACTAAGGGTCAGCCATCATCGAGTGGAGCCGCCATGCCGTTATCTCAAGGTGCCAACCTTCACGGTCAGGCAGGGATAAATCAGGGTCAGATTTAGGGTAACTCCTAGACTGTATAGAGAACCCTGGATTGCAGGTTTAACATCTCCCTTGGATTGTTTATCTCTGTATAAGTGGAAGGGCTCAGTCATAACTATAACTATAAATTAGCACAAAAAAAGAGAGAAGGATCAGCACTGCCTTAAAATGTGTATTTAATCTTTATTGGTAACAAATATATCCATTAAAAATGATGTCCATCTATTAAAAATGTATAATTTCTCTGACGTGTTTCTGGCATAGAGTATTCTATGACTTCGGGTTTATAGCCAGAAACACGTCAAAGAGATGATGCATTTTTAATGGATGGACGTCGTTTTTAATGGATATTTTTGCTACCAATAAAGATTGAATATTTGATTTTATGGAAGTGTTTATCCTCTCATTTTTGTGCTAATTGACTGGGTCATACAGTTTTGGATCTCTGCACCCACCTACCAACAAGTCCTGATATCTACAATAGCATGGTGAGGCATCTTCCACATATTTTCTTTTTATCTGTCTATAACTTATAAATAATTTCTTCTCCAATCGACCAAAATAAACTTTACTTCAATGTAATGTAAAAGACATTATGAGTCAGATAATATCTGAAAATTGCCATAATTAATAATGGGCTGAGTTGTCACATGCCTTGTTGATAGAAAGCAGACACAAGCTAGGACATTTGGTTCATTGTAAATCTCATTGAACGCCTGTCCATATAACAGAAGAGAATGACTCATTGGCTCAAGGCTATATATAAATGAAGACAAATTGTTAAGATATTGCGTATGAAACAGGTGATCTCTTCACCTTTGTTACCATTGTTCCACCTTTGAGATGATCATTATAAAAAAATGATATAAGATAATAACTATTTGGATTATTTGTATTGAAAGACACTGGACTATAAATGGTTATCCAGAATTAGGAAAAAAGGTTGCATTTTTACAGAAATACAACCACCTGTTACCATAGGTTGTGTGTGGAATGGCAGCTCAGCACAACCCACTTCAATTATACGGAGATGCAATACCAGATATTTATGGTCAAGGGTGGTTCTTTCTCAAAAGAAGGTATATTTTTTAACCATAATGCAAGATGGACAACCCACTTTGTTTGTAAAATAGTTATTTCAATGCAGATCAGATATATATAGTCAGGTATAATATATCTTTGTACCGTGTTAGCCAGTAGAAATAAAAATATTGTTTAAAAGAACTGAAGTCCTCAGTGGTTGATACCTTTTAATGGCTAACTGAAAAGATGGTAATACTAGCAAGCTTTCGAGACTATGCAGGTCTCTTCATCAGGCTCATTATATGAAGAGACCTGAGTAGTCTCGAAAGCTTGCTATTATTACCATCTTTTCAGTTAGCCATTAAAAGGTATCAACCACTGAGTACTCTTAGTTCTTTTAAACAATTTTTTTATGTATGTAGTCAAATATTTGTGCAAGGGATACAACATCTGATGAGTCAGTTCATTGCTATGAAGCACTGCAAACAAACCGTGACAAGGTTATTGACCCCCCCCCCCCCCCCGGAAATAAATACTATAAACTATGAAATTGGAAAATTTCAAAAGAATAATAATTTAAAGGGCTAAGTCACTACTTTACAAGTCCTTTTAATGTGATAAGTAGAGTTGAGCGCGGTTCGAGGTTCGAGGTGCTCCAGTTCTAGGCTCGAGTGATTTTGGGGCCTGTTCTAGATCGAACTAGAACTCGAGCTTTTTGCAAAAGCTCGATAGTTCTAGAAACGTTCGAGAACGGTTCTAGCAGCAAAAAAACAGCTAATTCTTAGCTGGCTTTCCGCTGTAATAGTGTAAGTCACTCTGTGACTCACACTATTATGAAATAGTGTGCGTGAACAGCGCCTTCAGATCACTCCTGTTTGTATAATGGCGATCGCCATTTTTTTTTTTTTTTCCCTTGTCTTCCTTCCCTAAGCGCGCGCGTGTAGTGGGGAGGGCCATTATGTCAGCTAATCCCAGACACACACACAGCTAAGTGGACTTTTAGCCAGAGAAGCAACGGCATGTGTGATAGGATGTCCATGTCACATGTCCCTGCATTATAAAAACGAGTATCTGGCCGTCCGGACGCCATTATCTCTTCTGCGTCCTTGGTGTCAGACATCACTGGCGCAGCTCCGTCCTTTGTCCTATCGCAGATACTGCTGTATGCGCTCCATACACAGCGCTGGACAGCATAGGGATAGCACTTTCCATCAGTCCTTTTAAGGGCTCGTACCGGCAGGGTCAGAGCCATAGGTGACAGGTCCTGAAAACAGAGACAGCGTCTGTGTAGCTAAGGTCAGGGATTTCGTCGCTGCATTTCCCCATTAGGAGGGAATAGAAAGGCAGGCTTCCATTCCTCTACCCAGAGCCCCACAATCCTGGCACTGTACCCTCCTGTCCTCTGCACACTCCAACTCATTATAACTAAGCCATTACACTAGCAAACACTCAGTGTACCTAGTGGCATCCTAAACATGGCTATTGGACTTTGCTATAGTCTCACTAGTGCAAAGATATTTGCAGCACCTCTGCCTGCATTGCACACTCCAACTCATTATAACTAAGCCATTATACTAGCAAACACTCAGTGTACCTAGTGGCATCCTAAACGTGGCTATTGGACTTTTGTCTAGTCCCACTAGTGCAAAGATATTTGCAGCACCTCTGCCTGCATTGCACACTCCAACTCATTATAACTAAGCCATTATACTAGCAAACACTCAGTGTACCTAGTGGCATCCTAAACGTGGCTATTGGACTTTGCTATAGTCCCACTAGTGCAAAGATATTTGCAGCACCTCTGCCTGCATTGCACACTCCAACTCATTATAACTAAGCCATTATACTAGCAATTGATGCTGCCAGTTTAAGGGCCGTAGTTGCATTGTCAGGGATATTTTTTTATCATAAAGGTTTTATTGAGTTTTCAGAAAAATACAAACTTCTCATACAACAACATCAAGAACAGGAGCATTGAGTAGCAAGAGGTGGAATAGCCTCGAGCCATTATCAGAATATCAATCTGGGACATTAAATACCCCTTACAACAACAACCTGAACATAGGAGCAGGGAGGGAGGGGGGAAAGAGAGGGGGTGGGGGAAGCAGCTCTACAAGACATTCTTAGGCATAATCAATTTATTTATGGTGTAGGTGTCGGTATCTGGGGGAGGGCCGTTGCATAAAGGGAAGTGGCCCACGGGTGCCATTGTTTAAGTCTCACCGTTCTCTTCTCTAGGTTGGGGGCCAAGTTGGTTTCGTATAGCCAGTGTAGGTTGATCCTCTCAATTAGATCTCTTTTTGTAGGGGGGCTCACCGACCTCCACTTGTATGCCACACAGTACCTGCCAGCTATGAGAATGTGAGAAATGATGTTTTTTAAAAGATCCGGGATCCCATCTAAGCCAATGTGTAGCACCGCTAAGGTTGGGTTTGGAGAAAGGCGGAGACTAGTAACCTCATGGATTAGATTGAACACCTCCTGCCAGAAGTTAGATAACTTAGGGCAAAACCACCACATATGACACAATGTGCCCCTGTGGTTGCAGCCCCTCCAGCACAGTGGTGACACATGTGGGGAAAAAGAAGCCAGTTTAGTAGGGGAGTTGTACCACCTCAGATGAACCTTTTTTAATTGCTCTATATGATTGAGACAAGAAGAGAACTTGTGGATCCATTTTGAGGCCGCGAACCATTCTTGCGGCGGAAGCGGAGAAGCTAGATCTTTTTCCCATTTGAGCATATACGGCAATTGTTTGTCCGGTTGTGGGGAGTTTAGCATATTATGGATATATGAAAGGCCTTTGATTTTGCTATTTTGAAAGAATTTTTTAATTGAGGCGTGGTCAGCTGTCGTGGGAGCCGGGAGATGAGGAGCGGACTGAAGAAAGTGACGTATTTGAAAAAACTGGAATAGACTGTGTCGGGGAAGGTTAAATTTATCACACATTTCTGAGTACGGGAGTAGGACGCCTTCTCTATAGAGATCTGCTAGGGTGATTGGACCTCCACGTGTCCAGGCGGCAAGATTCAAGTTCGGAATGAAGGCTTCTAGCGATCTAAGGGGAATGCTGGGACCTAAAGCATGTGACACTGGCTTGCTCCACAAGGACCAAGCTTTCTTTAGAGCTGCTGTGGTGGGTAGAAGATCGCCGGGGGGCGAAGGGGTTAGGAGCAGGGAGTCTATGAATTGTTTAGGGGAGTGGACCTGTGCCCAGGTGTACTCAATCTGTAACCATCTTAAGTCTGAATCATTCCTCCACCAATCTCGAGCCGGTTCCAGGATAGCGGCTCTGTGGTATGTGAGAATATTAGGAATACCCATTCCTCCACCACTTAACGGGGCATGCATGCATCTCAGGGCTATTCTAGGTTTTTTCCCAGCCCATATAAATTTACTCATTAGCGAATGAATTTTGGTGAGATACCGTTGCGGAATTGTTAGGGGCAGGCACCGAAGTAAGTAGATAATTTTTGGGAGGCAGATCATTTTAAAGGTCTGCATTCTCGCCACCCAAGAGAGCGGGAGAAGAGAAAGGCGAGTAAGTTTTCTATCCAGTGAGGTGTGCAGGGTCAGCAGATTTTTCCGGATCACGGAGTGTAGCGGGGCCAGTATAATACCCAGGTAGGGGATACCCTCGTCTTCCCATTTGAAAGGGTAAAGATGAGAAAGAGTGGCTCTAGTTGAGGCGGGCAGGAAGAGCGGAAAAATTAAGGACTTGGTAATATTAAGCTTGTAATACGAGACTTGAGCGAAGGAGGACAGGATCTCCATTACGTGTTTTAGGGACACCTCTACATTAGTGCAGGATAAAATCACATCATCCGCATATAGACTGATCACATGGTTTGTACTCCCCACTCGAATCCCCGAGATCAGAGGGCATTCACGGATAGTCTGCGCCAGAGGCTCTATAGCAAGGGCATAGATGATAGGTGAGAGCGGACACCCCTGGCGTGTCCCATTGGATAATTCGAAACTCCGAGATATAAATCCGGATGCCAGAACTTTGGCGTTAGGGTTAGAGTATAGTGCCATTATGGCGGTAAGTATGGGGCCTTCAAATCCAAACTTGGCCAGTACAGATTTCAGATATCCCCAGTGCACCCTGTCAAACGCCTTCTCTGCGTCCAAGGACAGGAATACACTGGGGATTTTCCTCCCCTCAGCCACCGCAATCAGGTCCAGCATACGTCTCGTCCCATCTTTCGCCTGCCTCCCCGCCACAAACCCCACTTGATCCGGGGAAATCAGTGATGGAAGGACTTTATGTATTCTAGCTGAGATTATTTTGGCGTACAATTTTAAGTCGCAGTTTAGGAGGGATATTGGCCTGAAGTTTCCTGTTGATGTAGGGGGTTTTCCTGGCTTTGGCAGGGTAGTTATAATGGCCTCTAGATTATTTGGTGAAATATCTGCTGTGGCTCGCCAAGAGGAGAAAAGTCTCAGGAGGAAAGGAGACAGGGTTTCAGTGAATTGCCTATAATAGGAGTTAGTGAGGCCGTCTGGGCCTGGAGCTGAATTTCTTTTGGCTGTGATCACCGCCTGGCGAACCTCTTCCAGGGAGAAAGGGGAATTTAGTTGCTCTAGATGTACTGTAGATAACCGAGGAAGATTAATATTGTTTAAGAAGGAATTAATTGCCGATTGGGTAGGCTTTGGGGCAGTGGGGTCATTTTTAAGGTTGTAGAGAGACTGATAAAAATCAGCGAATGCATTGGCTATTTCCGTTGGGTTGCGTATTGTGGCATTAGAACCCGTCACGAGGTATTCAATTTTGTTTTGCATTTCTCGTTTTTTAACCCTCCTGGCTAGTAAGGCACCCGCCCTGTCACCCATCATATAGTACCGCTGTTTGAGGGATCTTAAATTTTTCTCATACTCTACCATCAGCAATTGGCGGAGCTGTGTTCTTAGTTTCCCGAGTTCGTGAGATGTTGACATGTTTGGGGCAGATTTATTGTGGGCTTCTAAAAGCGCTATGTGGGACAGTAGAGCTTTGGAAGTTGCCTGACGCCTCCTTTTCTCCCTAGTGGCAATTTTGATGAATGACCCCCTAATAAAGGCCTTGTGTGCAGACCATAGCGTTTCCTCTGTCACCTCCTTGTTGTCATTAAATTTAAAAAACTCTGCGAGGTCGGCCTGCAACTCCTCAGAGATTTGTCTACAGGCCAGGAGGGAGTCATTCATGCGCCACCGGGTACAAACGGGCGTGCGGCTTTGCTCCTGGACTGTCAGGTATATGGGGGCATGGTCCGACCAAGCTATAAGTCCAATTTTTGAATCTGAGCAATCCAAAATAAGTGAGCTTTCAACCAGAAAGTAGTCCAATCTGCTGTATGAGGTGAACCGAGGTGAGAAGAATGTGTAGTCCCTCTCATTTGCATGTTGGTATCTCCATATATCATGGAGATGCCTTTCTGAAATTATTGTGCTCATTTCCTTCCTCTTTACAGCAGTATTGGAGCAATCCAGAGTGCTGGACATTAACATGTTAAAATCCCCGCAGATTATTTGCTTACCCTCTGTAACGGATGAAAGCTTGGAAAGAAACCTCCGCAGAAAGCTGATCTGACCAGAGTTGGGGGCGTAAAGGGTTGCAATAGTATACTTAGATCCATTTATGGAGCAATTAATAATGGCGTATCTACCTTCAGGGTCTAAATGTTGGGAATGTAGTGTGAACGCAACAGTATTTTTTACACAAATGAATACTCCAGCCTTTTTTTTTTTTCCCACAAGCCAGCAGTATGAAAGGAAATTTAGCATTATTTAACCTGTGCGAGTCCCCCTGGAGGAGATGAGACTCTTGACCACAAATCACGTCACATTTGGATTTAACCACTTCCCACCAAAACATGGATCTCTTGGCCGGCGAGTTCAGGCCCCTAACATTTATAGACATACAGTTCAGTACCATTGTACATGAAAAAAAGTCTCTTGTCTAGAGCTGCGGGGGGAGAAAGGAAGGTTAGGCAGGAAAGAGGTAACACTGACAACATTAACATCACTAACATTACTGATGTAGGGAGCATCAGTCCACATAGAAAAAAGCCCAAAAAGGGGGCCTGCGGTATGGTGGAAATGTACCGCCATGGGGGCTCAGGGTCCTGGTTGAACAGAACCAGCGGACCTTAAAAGTAGCAACTAAGTCTCAGCCGCGACTCAGACATATCACATAACTCACGCGACGGACCAATCTTCATTCACTTTATCCCTTTGGGATGATCCTGTGGCTCTTGGAGATCTGGCCGGGAGATTTGCCATGTTCCATGAGGATAGGAGCTTTGCCAACTGTTGTGGGGAATGGCAGACGTGGGTGTTTCCTGCACGGAAAAGCAGGATCTTTACAGGGAAACCCCATCTATAGGATATAGCTTCATCCCTGAGAATTTTGGTATAAGGGGCAAATTCCCTCCTTTTTGCCAGGGTTCCTGCAGACAGATCCGGAAAAATGGACAGGTGCTGGAATTGCTCAGACAGAGGCGGCCTCCTCCTCAGGGCTTGCAGCAGGGCTTCTTTGGTCTTGTAAAAGTGCAGGCGAGCCAAAGTGTCCCGGGGGGCATCAGCACTGAGGGATTTAGGCTTAGGGACTCTGTGTATTCTGTCCACCAGGAAATCAGTTGCAGACAGGTCTGGGAGCAGCTCCTGCAGCAAGGAGCCTAGAAAGCTCTGCAGCCCCTTGTCTGGTATGGCCTCTGGAATTCCTCTGATTCTTATGTTGTTTCTGCGGGACCTGTCCTCTAAATCCAAGACCTTGGTATGGAGCTTTTGCACTTGTTCCTCCAGTGCTGCATTGGCATCAATGAGGCTATTGTGTGACTTTGTCAGCTCCTGCATTTTAGTTTCAATGTGTGCTGTGCGACTGCCTATGGCAGTGATATCTCCCCTCAGCTCAGCCACCATATCTTTCCAATCCTGCTGCAGTGATGAGCGGAGGGCACTGAGCAGTTTCTGCATGGTACCTTTGGTAAGCGGTATATCTGCAGCGTCTGTGTCCAAGTCTGGGCCTGCTGTGGATCCCCTCCTGGATGAGCGTGAGGAAGCTGTGGAGGAGGATGCTGCTGCCATTTTCCCTCGTCCCGTGCTGGAGAAGAAGTCTGTAACTTTCGCCGGGGACGGCTTCTTCTGGGACTTTCCCCTTGGCATGCCACGTTCCTGGGTACCTCCGCAGCACTTTCCCCCCGTGTGCAGAGAGATTGGTGCCACTGGTGAGCCGCAGTGAGCCGGTTAGGAGTCGAGGTGGCTGGAGCTCAGCAGCTAGGTGACCGGTGCCATTAGCAAGCAGGCCACGCCCCGTCAGGGATATTTATTCTTTATTATTCTGCTGTTAATAAAGCTAGACCACCGCTGCAATGTACACCACCTCTCAATTTTTTTACTACCACATTTTCAGTGCACAATCTTGTCGCAATCAACATGAGTGGCAAAATGACAGATGCTGGTGGAAAGGGGAAGAGGCGTGGTGGAAAAGGAAAAAAAAAAGGGTTTGTCCGTGGGGAAGGTGACAAAGCTCCATTATCATCTGCTGAAGAGAGACCATCTACCAGCAAAAGTAAGATGTCTACTACTTACCGTGGACAATCCGATGTGCTCCCTTTTTTACGGACACGAACAACAGGAACAAAGGTAGATGATGGCCAAAAAAGGAAAATGCTTGAATGGATCTCAAGTGGTCCAACAAGTGCCCTCTCAGCCACTTCAAGTACCGCATCCAAAAAACACCAGTCCTCTGAGTTGTCATCCCAATCAAACTTGCTTTCTCCCAGCTCTGAAGTCTCCATCAGCCCTGCACAGTATGGTGGAACTGAGATGGCTGAGTCTGCAGAGCTGTTCAGTCACACTATAGCCTGGGAATCAGAGGTCTGCTCCCAAGCTACAGTGAGTACAGAACAGGAAATGGTCTGCAGTGATGCCCAGAGCCTTTGTGACTCTGATTCAGGCAGTGAGGACCAAGTTTCTGAGCATAATGTTGACCCTTTGTCACAAACTGTAACACCTGTGGTTATAGACAATGAGGAACATACTGATGAAGATGAGACGCAGATACCCGATTGGGATGACAACTTAAATATTCGGTCAGGGCAAGAAGAGGCTCGGTCTGAGGGGGAGGGGAGTGCAAACACAACAATTGATGATGAAGTTCTAGATCCCACCTACTGTCAACCCACAATCAGGCACTCGAGGAGGTCAACAGAGGTGGTGGAGGAGGATGCAACTGATGACGAAGTTACCTTTAGAGATGAGCGAACCGGTCCCGGTTCGGCTCGAGGTCAGTTCGCCGAACGGAGGTCCCGTTCGAGTTCGGTTCGTCGAACGTTCGACGAACCGAACTCGAGCCAATAGGCTATAATGGGAGGCAATCACAAACACATAAAAATGCATTATAAATGTACACAAACAGTTAATAAACATTGCCATAACACTTACCGGTCCTCGCGATCCCTTCTGCACCCTGTCTCCTGCCGCTATTCCATCCGATGATCGCTGAATCCTCCCGGTGACGGCACTGCCAGCAGAGATGCAGGACCTATCGTGACGTCAAAATAGCCATGTGACCAGTCACGTGGCTATTATCTCATTGGCTACAGACTGGTCACATGACTATGACGCGTCATGTAGGACCTGCGAGTGCATCTCTCCGGTACACGGTGCACATATGTGTATCGCCGTGTACCGGCGACATGCTCTAGCACACGGTCGACTCCCCGTTCCGTTAGGGACCGGCTGACACAGCCGGTCATTAACGGAGATCACCGTTGCCATAGCAACGCAGTTAGCGGTGACGTCACCGCTAACCGCGGCTCCGAGAGCACCGTTGCTATGGTAACGCGTCTGTCAGCGTTACCGCTGTTACCGCTGACAGCCAGCACTGATCACTCACGGAGTGAAGGCTGCACGCTGCTTCCCGATTGTAGTGAGGATTGTACTGAGGATGAGGTTCCCCAGCCCCAAGTGATGAGCTGGTGCACATCATCCTCACTATAATCGTCACTACTACTACACTAGTGAGGATTGTAGTGAGGATTGTAGTGAGGATGAGGTTCCCCAGCCCCAAGTGATGAGCTGGTGAACCTCATCCTCACTACAATCGTCACTACTACTACACTAGTGAGGATTGTACTGAGGATGAGGTTCCCCAGCCCCAAGTGATGGGCTGGTGCACATCATCCTCACTACAATCGTCACTACTACTACACTAGAAAGAAAGAAGACAGAAGAGCAGGATCGTGGAGGGCTGACAGGGGGTAATAAAGATGGAGTCTCTAATGTGTCTGTGTATTTATTTCTATTAAAGTATTTTTTCTCTGTGTGGTGTTTTTTTTTTAACCCTTTATTGGAGATTCTTAATGGTGGGCAAAAAAATTCTGCATACAGTCCTGGATGGAGTATGCTGAGCCTTGTAGTTCTGCAGCTGCTGTCTGCTCTTCTCCATACAGACAGAACGCAGCTGCAGAACTACAAGGCTCAGCATACTCCATCCAGGACTGTATGCAGAAGTTTTTTGCCCCCTGAAAAAATTATGTGGGCTTCGCCATATTTTTGTATGCTAGCCAGGTACAGCAGGCAGGTACGGCTGCCCCCAACCTCCAGTTGCCTATTTGTACCCGGCTGGGAACCAAAAATAAAGGGAAGCCCTTTTTTTATTATTTCATGAATTTCATGAAATAATTAGAAAACAAATGACGTAGGCTTCGCCCCATTTTTGTGTCCAGCCAGGTACAACTAGGCAGCTGGGGATTGGAATCTGCAGCACAGGTTGGCCTGAGCTTTCTGGGCCCCACTGCTGCGAATTGCAGTCTGCAGCCGCCTCAGAAAATGGCATTTTCATAGAAGCGCCATCTTCTGGCGCTGTATCCAACTCTTCCAGCACCTGCCTGCTATACCTGGCTAGCATACAAAAATATGGCGAAGCTCACGTCCTTTTTTTGTAGTTTTTTGGCAAAAAAAATAAAAAATGCTTCCCTGGATTTTCCATTGCCAGTGAAGGTAACACCAAGCAGTGGGGGTTAGCAGCCAGTAGCTGCTTGGATTACCCTTAGCTAGCAATACAAAAAATCCAGTGGGAGCCCATATATATTTTTTTTAATTATTTATTTAAATGACTAAAAACAAAATGGGCTTCCCTGTATTTTGATTGCTGGACATCACAGTGCTGTAAAAATAAATCTTTAAAAAAATGACGTAGCGCTCCGCGGTATTTTTGATTCTCAGCGCAGATAAAGCACAGCTATGTGTTGCCACCCCCATCTGCCTGCCGTTACCTTGGTTGGCAATCAAAATACAGGGAAGCCCATTAATTTTTTCTATTTAAAAAATAGTTAAAAAAAAAAATGACGTTGGGTCCCCCCATTTTTGATAGCCAGCTAGGGTAAAGCAGACGGCTGTAGCCTGAAAACCACAGCTGGCAGCTTTACCGTGGTTGGGGATCCAATGTGGAGGTCCCCTCAGGCTCTTTTTTATAATTATTTTATAAATATTAATAATTACACAATAAAAGTAGGGTCCCCCCCAAATTGGATCACCAGCCAAGGTAAAGCGGACAGCTGTGGTCTGGTATTCTCAGGGTGGGAAGCTCCATAGTTATTGGGCCTTCACAGCCTAGAAATAGCAGGCCGCAGGCACACCAGACGTGGCGCATCCACTAGATGCGCCAATCCTGGCGCTTCACCACAGCTCATCCCGTGCCCTGGTGCAGTGGCAAACAGGGTAATAAATCGGGTTGATACTAGCTGTAAAGTAACCTGAGATCAAGCCCAGCAGTTTGTGATGTCATGGCGTCTATTAGATACCCAACATCATAAACTGTCAGTACTAACAAAAAAAAAAAATCGACAAAAGAAATTTATTTGAAAAAACAGTCCCCAAAACATTTCCTCTTTCACCAATTTATTGTAAGAAAAAAAATAAAGGGGTCCCACGACGACTCTGGACCGTCTAGAATATGGGGGGGAGACACTCAGGGAACGTATCCCCCATTTTCTAGGAGTGCGGACCCTTCATGTGAGGAGTGTGGGTGCAATGAATCTGCACTCACTCTTCTCGGGTCCACAGCAGCAGAGTCCATGTCGTAATGGTTGCTACCAAAGCTGCAATGCCCTGCTCATGAGGTAAGGGCATGCCTAATCAGGAGAACTACTGTAGAGGAAGCTCTGCTCACTGGTATATAGGTGCTCAGAGGTAATAATAGATAAAATTAGTGAGTAACCTCGGCACTCTAAATCTCCCAGACTAAGTCAGTAAGTCACAACGGATAGTAATGCAAAATCACTCTTTATTGGTCCGTATTAAGAAAAAACATTTTTTCATAAGCATATATGTTTTTGTCCAAAACAAGTTACAAATGACGTTTCGGCCTGAGCCTTCGTCAGATTGGACTTATCTGCATGTAATCATGAAAAATGACAATAATCAGTATCACATAAGAGTGAGAGAACAATAACATAAACTCGAACAATGTAGAGGTACAATTGGGATGCAGCAAAAAAATTGCAACACAGCAAGAAATGAAACACATGATACAAATGTCATAATACAGTACAAGGACAATATAGTAATGACAAATATGGGGTCAGAGTAGGCTTAGACAGCTCTGGTACGAAAGAGATGTCAATCATAAAGTAACATGTGCAGTAGGTGTAGAGCTACACTGTGCATGGCAGAGCTAATGGGTAGACCGACCATAGAATAAGAACGGAGAAAAAGTGGAGAAAAAGTGGAGAAAAAAGTGGAGAAAAAGTGGAGAAAAAAGTGGAGAAAAAGTGGAGAAAAAAGTGGAGAAAAAGTGGAGAAAAAAATTGAGAAAAAGTGGAGAAAAAGTGGAGAAAAAGTGGAGAAAAGGTGGAGAAAAAGTGGAGAAAAAGTGGAGAAAAAGTGGAGAAAAAAATGGAGAAAAAGTGGAGAAAAAGTGGAGAAAAAAATGGAGAAAAAAGTGGAGAAAAAAATGGAGAAAAAAGTGGAGAAAAAAGTGGAGAAAAAAGTGGAGAAAAAAGTGGAGAAAAAAGTGGAGAAAAAGTGGAGAAAAAGTGGAGCACCCTTTGGTGCCTTTCATGTGGCACTAAGGGGTGCTTAGCTTTGTATTTAGCCAAAAAAATGACGTAGGGTTCCCCCTAGTTTTGTAGCCAGCTAGGGTAAAGCAGACGGCTGCAGCCTGCAGACCACAGCTGGCAACCTCACCTTGGCTGGTAATCCAAAACTGAGGGCACCCCGCGCTGTTATTTTAAATTAAATAAATAATTAAAAAAAAAAACACGTAAGGGTCCCCCAAAATTGGATCACCAGCCAAGGTAAAGCAGACAGCTGGGGCCTGATATTCTCAGACTAGGGAGGTCCATGGTTATTGGACTCTCCCCAGCCTAAAAATAGCAGGCCGCAGCCGCCCCAGAAGTGGCGCATCCATTAGATGCGCCAATCCTGGTGCTTCGCCCCAGCTCATCCCGCGCCCTGGTGCGGTGGCAAACGGGGTAATATATGGGGTTAATACCAGATGTGTAATGTCACCTGGCATCAAGCCCTGGGGTTCGTGATGTCAGGCGTCTATCAGATACCCGACATCACCAACCCAGTCAGTAATAAAAGAAAATAGACGACAAACACATTTTTATTTGAAAAAACACTCCCCAAAACATTCCCTCTTTAACCAATTTATTAGAATGAAAAACAAATCCAGGTCTGGTGTAATCCAAGGGGTTGCCATGACGATCCACACTGTCCCAGTCAGCGAAGAGCAGGATGTTCCCCATTGGCTGGGAGAGCAGTGCAGTGACCTGAGCTAACATCAATGGGTCAGCCCAGGTCACTGCAGGGGATGACAAGTGCTGCTGTCAGCGAGGTACATTACCTGCGCTGATCTCCAGCACACTGACAGCCCCTGTCACTGAGTTCAATGACCGGAGCCTTCACACCAAGTATCGCGAGAGGCCCGTGACATCACCGCTAGTCAGTCTCGGGTCGGAAGCGAGAGAAGGTGATGTGACAAGCGGCGGCCATGGAGGACAGTGACAGCGCTGAGGTCGGGATGGCGGGACTTCATCACCGCAGGTAAGCCGAGCGGGACCATGTGTGCAGAGTGTGTGTGTGTGTGTGTGTGTGTGTGTGTGTGTGTATGTATGTATGTATGTATGTATGTGTGTGTGTGTGTGTGTGTGTATGTATGTGTACATGCCGCGGGCAGGAGGGGGCGGAGCGAGCTGAGCGGGGATGTGTGGGCTTCCTGCACGTAACTAGGATAAACATCGGGTTACTAACCAAAGCACTTTGGTTGGATACCTAATGTTTATCTTGGTTACCAGCTTCTGGCAGGCTGCCAGCGATGGCTCCTGCACACTGTAGCTGTAAAAAGCCCTGCTTTTTGCTGCTAGAACCGTTGTCGAACGTATCTAGAACTATCGAGCTTTTGCAAAAAGCTCGAGTTCTAGTTCGATCTCGAACAGCCCCCAAAATCACTCGAGCTTAGAACTGGAGAACCTCGAACCGCGAACCGCGCTCAACTCTAGTTACCTTGCGCCTTCCTGGACACAGTCGGAGTACTGGTAGCACGTCTACAACTGCATCCTCAGCCACCACTCTGCCTCTGAGCATTATTCGGGGTGGATCAACAGGTCGCATGGCCTCTAAGCCTTGCCTAGCCTGGTCCTTTTTTGACATAGAAAAAAATCGCCCAAATTATGTGATCTGTAAAATTTGTCATGGTTCTCTTAGTAGAGGTCAAAACCTCAGCAGTTTGACAACTTCTTCCATGAATCGTCACATGAATAAATATCATATGTCCCGGTGGGAAGCTCACCGTGCTGCAATGCGTCCTAGCGGAGCGAACCATCCACCGCCTGCCCCTTCCAGTGCATCCGCGCGCTCTTCATCTTCTAGGACTGTGGGGACAGCTGTCACACCTGTTTTTCCACCCACAACTTCCACCACTGTAACCGCAACAGGCAGTTTGCTTGGTAGGTCGTCAGTTGGTTTGGAAGGGGAAACAAGTGAGTGTGTACAGCTCTCTCAGACATCGATAGCACCAACGTTGGATGAAGGCAACATCATGTCTCCGCCTGCACTTTCCTCACATACCTGCATTTTTCCATGGACACCCTACTCAACACCGTCTACACACAGCAGCCAGATCTCTGTCCCTCAGATGTGGTCAAATAAAAGGCCACTTCCTGCGACCCATGACAAAGCTAAGAGGTTGACTCTATCCCTCTGTAAGCTGTTGGCTACCGAAATGCTGCCTTTCCGCCTAGTGGACACACAGGATTTTAGAGACCTTATGTCTGTCGCTGTGCCCCAGTACCAGATGCCTAGTCACCACTACTTCTCTAAGAAAGGTGTGCCCGCGCTACACCAGCATGTTTCACACAACATCACCGCTTCCTTGAGAAACTCTGTGTGTCAACGGGTGCATTTCACCACCGATACTTGGACCAGTAAGCATGGACAGGGACGTTACATGTCGCTGACTGGGCACTGGGTAACTATGGTGATAGATGGTGAAGGGTCTGCTGCACAAGTCTTGCCGTCCCCACGACTTGTGTGTCAATCCTCTGTCTGTCCAAGTTCCGCCACTGCTTCTGCATCCTCCACCTCATCTGGGTCCTCCACCTCCGCCCCAAGCCTGCCTGGTCAGGCCACCAGCGTTCTCACTGTGCAGAAGGAATCACGCACCCCTCTTTACTATGCTGGCAGCAGAGCGCAACGGCATCAGGCGGTCTTTAGCTTGACATGTCTTGGGAATAAGAGTCACACAGCTGAGGAGTTGTGGTCAGCTCTGCGGTCCGAGTTTAATAAATGGTTGTCTCCACTCAACCTGCAGCCTGGTAAGGCCGTGTGCGACAATGCTGCAAACCTGGGTGCGGCCCTTCGCCTGGGCAAGGTGACACACGTACCTTGTATGGCTCACGTGTTGAACCTTGTCGTCCAGCAATTTTTAACACACTATCCCGGCCTAGATGGCCTTCTGAACAGGGCACGAAAACTGTCTGCTCACTTCCGCCGTTCAAGCGCCGCAGCTGAGCGACTTGCATCGCTCCAGAAGTCTTTCGGCCTGCCGGTTCATCGCCTGAAATGCGATGTGGCGACACGCTGGAATTCAACTCTCCACATGTTACAGCGACTGTGGCAGCACCGCCAAGCCCTGGTGCAATACGTCATGACGTATAGCCTGGGCCAACGAGATGCAGAGGTGGGTCAGATCACCCTGATGGAGTGGTCTCAGATCAAGGACCTATGCACCCTTCTGCACAGTTTCGACATGGCGACGAATATGTTTAGCGCTGACAATACCATTATCAGCATGACGATTCCAGTCATTTACATGCTGGAGCACACGCTAAACACTATTCGGAGTCAGGGGGTGGGACAACAGGAAGGGGATGAACTACAGGAGGATTCATATGCGCAAGACACAACAACATCACCAAGGTCCAGACGTTCATCATCACCAAGGCGCCAGGCATGGGACCATGGGGGACAGGGATCAACAAGGGCGCATGGTAGCAGGCGAGATGTTGAGGAAGGTGCAGGAGAACATGAAGAAATGGAGGACGAACTGTCCATGGACATGGAAGACTCAGCAGATGAGGGAGACCTTGGTCAAATTTCAGTTGAAAGAGGTTGGGGGGAGATGTCAGAGGAAGAAAGAACGGTTAGCACCTCTATGCCACAAACACAGTGTGGACTTGGTCCGCATGGCTGCGCAAGACACATGAGTGCCTTCTTGTTGCACTACCTCCAACATGACCCTCGTATTGTCAAAATTAGAAGTGATGATGACTACTGGCTTGCCACACTAATAGATCCCCGGTACAAGTCCAAATTTTGTGACATAATTCCAGCCATAGAAAGGGACGCACGTATGCAGGAGTATCAGCAGAAGCTGTTACTCGATCTTAGCTCGGCTTTTCCACCAAACAACCGTGCAGGTGCAGGGAGTGAATCTCCCAGTTGTAACTTGACAAACATGGGACGGTCTCGTCATCTTCAACAGTCTACCCGTACCAGTAGGACCGTATCTGGTGCTGGTAACAGCAATTTTATGGAATCTTTTCATAATTTTTTTAGACCCTCTTTTGCAAGGCCACCAGAGACAACAAGTCTGACACATAGTCAACGGCTGGAGAGGATGATACAGGAGTATCTCCAAATGAACATCGATGCCATGACTTTGCAAATGGAGCCTTGCTCCTTTTGGGCTTCAAATCTAGAAAAATGGCCAGAGCTCTCCAGTTACGCCTTGGAGATTTTGTTGTGTCCAGCTGCCAGCGTTGTCTCTGAACGTGTCTTCAGTGCTGCTGGGTGTGTGCTGACAGATAAGCGCACGCGTCTGTCCAGTGACAATGTGGACAGACTGACGTTCATCAAAATGAACAAGTCATGGATCCAGAAGGAATTTACTACCCCTGTGTCATCCTGGGGAGAGTAAATGCTTGTGGATTTGGAATGTGCTTGATGCAAATCAAAACATCCTGTTTGCAACTAGGGCACAACTGCTGCCACTGAAGGGGTGGGTGTGTGTGGGGCCCAATTTTTTGAAAAAAGGGAGACTCCGCTTGGTGTAACCCTTGCTTCCATTGTTTTTAAAAGAAGCCAAGATGAACAGAGCTGGGATCAGGAAAGACTTTGCTACCTACCCTGGTGTCATCCTGGAGACGGTTAATTATGGCGTATTTTTGAATGTGCTTGATGCAAATCTAGCTGTGAATTGTACAACTGGGGCACAACTGCTGCCACTGAAGGGGTGGGTGTGTGTGGGGCCCAATTTTTTGAAAAAAGGAAGACTCCGCTTGGAGTAACCCTTACTTACATTGTTTTTAAAAGAAGCCAAGATGAAGAAGTCATGGTTCAGCAAAGACTTTGCTACCTACCCCAGTGTCATCCTGGGGACGGTTAAGAATAGCATATTTTTGAATGTGCTTGATGCAAACCTAGCTGTGAATTGTACAACTGGGGCACAACTGCTGCCACTGAATGGGTGGGTGTGTGTGTGGCCCAATTTTTGGAAAAAAGGAAGAGTCCGCTTGGAGTCACCTTGCGGTGTTTTACATGATTTTAGAAGGGCGTGCCATGCCTATATCTGTGTCTCCTTCTCTTTTTCCTTGTCCTACTCTTTTGTTTTCACATGAGTATATGTCCTTGTCACTTTCTCATGTGTTTGTGTTGTGTTGTGAGTTGTTTGTCACCTTTTGGACACCTTTGAGGGTGTTTTCTATGTGTTTTTATGTGTTTGTGAATGCCTGCCATTGTTTCCTATGTGGTTCGAGTTTGGTTCGTCGAACGTTCGACGAACCGAACTCGAACGGGACCTCCGTTCGGCGAACCGACCTCGAGCCGAACCGGGACCGGTTCGCTCATCTCTAGTGATAAGCACTTTACTAAATACTTTTCTCAACTTCTTCTATACTCCCCTGGTCACATTATCTCTGTACTCTGCATAATGTATATACACCCTGGTGTAGTCTCTCTATAAAAGTGAATATATTCATGACCCTCTTCTCATCCATCTACCCATCCATTCATGAAATTCAAACGTCTTATTTGATTCATGTGATTTACCCAGAAATTAACCTTTCCTGTTTTACACATTGCAGAAGGACTTCAAGGGTAAGTGCCCAGGTTTTGCCATAATGTTATTGCTTCACAGGGTATAGTGCAGCCAATCAGAAGTGTTTATCAAAGTTATGTATAAGGCCCTGTGCGCACTTACCGTTTATTCCCGCGGATTTCCTGCGGTTTTGCTGCATGTTTCGCTGCAGAAAATGTTCATAACATCTCTGCAGTGATTCACCAGCAAAACCTATGGAAAAAAAAATGCTGTGTGCACTATGCGGAATTTGACAGCTGCATGTTTTGCTGTGGGATTCCCGCAGCAAAAACAATTGCATGTCACTTCTTTTCCGCACGTCGCTGCGGCATTGCACTCCATTGACTGCAATGTAATCGTGAAATCCCGCAGGGAATAACGCAGGCCGCAAATTCTGTGTGGTTCATTGCGTTTTCCTGCGTTATTCCCTCCGGTATTACGCGGTTTACCTGCGGTAATGTACATTGCTGCCTGCGGTTTGCAGGGAAGTGATGTCATTATGCCAGGACGAGGAAGCGGAGCAGAGTAAACACACAGAGATCACACACATCACAGACACAGACATAGAATACACACAGATCACACTCATACACAGACATATAAAATACACATACAAATCAAACGGACATATAGAAAAAAAAACACGTGGGCTCCGCCGTATTTTTACCTTCCAGCCAAGGTAAGCATACAGCGGCGGCCCGGTATTCTCAGGCTGGGGAGGACAAGGGGCAGGGTTAATGTCCCCTGCCTCCCTCACACCTCCCGCAGCCGAGAATATCAGCCGCAGCTGCCCCGGGACTGTCACATGCATTATGCGACAGTACCGGAGTGTCCCCAGCTCTTCCAGATGCCGTGATGCGATGGTGATCCAGGTAATAAGGAGTTAATGGCAGCGGATCGCCGCCACTAAGTCCCAGCTTGATCATGGCAGCGTCTATGAGACAGCTGACATGATCAACCCGTAATTAAAGTGAATAAACACACACACCGAAAAATCATTTATTATAAATAAAACACAAAAAAGCTCCTGGTTCACTCATTTATTAACCCCCCTGAAACACACAGCTCCGGCATAATCCACAGCGCTGGCGTAATCCACGTCCTGCGATGCCTGCATCCAGCTGCGACTGACACAGCGCTGAATGCAGCAGCCTTGCATCGAGACAGCAGAAAGGTAATTACCGGTCATTTCCCACGGCCGGTAATGTGAACTCACTACCGACCGTGAGAAATGCAGTGTGTGCTCACAGGGACTCTGTCTGTCTATCCCTCTATCTATCCCTTTATCTAGCTATCTCTCTATCTATTCTTCTATCTATTTATCTATCTGCTATCTAGGAAATTACTTTTTTTTTTTCAATGTGCTTTATTGCATTGAATGCGGGTGCGGTAATCTTTCAGACCCTGTGGAATTTTCTTATGAAAATTCCGTTTTCCAGTGCGCACAGGGCCTAAAAGTAAAGGGAGCGAATAGGGCAGCCATCTTAGAATGATTCAGGATACAACAGGAAAAGAAGAATGGGTATGATTGCCACGCTGCCGTAGTCAGAGAAATATGTAAATTTCCTGAGGAAGGAGAGGGTTCTCTCTGAAACGCATAGAAATAAACCACTGTTGACCTACTCCTGGATGTTTCTCTGAATACAGCAGCGTGGCAATCATACCCATTTTTCTTCTCCTGGTGTTTGCTGTCACATTCGTGGGGCTGCTGCAGCCATCATTTTGGTCATTTCCAGTTGGTTGTGACTTGCACAACCTGCCAAGGTGAGCATTTCCAACTTTTTTTTATCATCTTTCTTTGATAAAACTCCAGATTGTGTTTTTTTTTTTTATCATCCAGTGTACTGCAAATGATTCAGGATAGTGACAGGACATCACCACTCATGGTTCAATAGATATGATGTAGCTGGCCCCTATTCTGCTGCTTTTGAATTTTAATTACTGTTTTATATACTTCTTAATGCACTAAAAAGCATAAGCAAGGAAGCACAATAATTTTTATAGAAAAATAATCTGAAATCAGTGTCAGAAATAGAATATGTGCTTGCTTGTCAAAAGTGACTGTAATGAGTATTTACATTTATTATGCAATCCATTTTGTGAAGTGGAGAATAATAATTTTTTGAATACAAATAAAAACTCATCACAATCCAGACATTTTACTATAACTGAGTATCAAAATAAATGTCTGAAGAATAAGTATAATGGGGACAGTTCCCCAAACTTACCAAGCTTCAAAGAGAGATCAAACCCAAACAGAAGTCATGAAGAACTCCCGTAAATAAAGCAGAACTGGTGTAAAATATAAAATCAATAATTTTATTAAACATTATTTAAAAATTAATATCTTTAAAATGACTACAAAAGCAAGAAAAAGATATCAATGTCGCAACAGAGTATTAGAGACAAGTATACAGAAACATCCATATAAAGTGCTGCGTAGTGATAATCAATAAATATTATATGCATTAGGAGTATAATAAAACCAATGCATCATTTAAAGTGCAAAAATAGGCAGTTCTATGAGGTAGCAATATAAGGTTAAGCTAGGTCATCTTGCAGTATGTGGTGCAGAAAAGTATAAGGGGCAATATATATTATCAAAATTTATGACATACTGTCCCCACAAAATACCACGAGACGGCAGTCAAGTACAATAATTAAAGAACCAAAATGGTAGTTCAAAAAGGTACAGAATAAAGGTATATAATATAACCCTGCAGAATAAAACACCTGACCCACCGATATTATATAAGGGGCAAATTATATCTATAATGCGATATCCCCAAAATACCACAAGATGGCAGTAAGTTTACAGAGACCATTACAAACTAAGGTACACAGGAAAAACCAATGTGCCAGTGGTGGGACCTAATAGGCACATATAGGGATGCAAACCCAATAATGCATAAAAGGCAGATATGTAAGCAAGCCCATGTTACCTCAAAGTAGATGCACTGATGTCTGTGACAGATGGCCTTGGTTTTTCCTGTGTACCTTAGTTTGTAATGGTCTCTGTAAACTTACTGCCATCTTGTGGTATTTTGGGGATATTGCATTATAGATTTTGATATAATTTTGCCCCTTATATAATATCGATGGGTGAAGTGTTTTATTCTGCAGGGTTATATTATATACCTTTACACTGATACCCTTTTGAACTACCATTTTGGTTCTTTAATTATTGCACTTGACTGCCGTCTCGTGGTATTTTGTGGGGACATTACATCATAAATTTTGATAATATATATTGCCCCTTATACTTTTCTGCATCACATACTGCAGGGTGACCTAGCTTATCCTTATATTATTACCTCATAGAACTGCCTATTTTTGCACTTTAAATGATGCATTGGTTTTATTATATTTCTAATAAATATAATATTTATTAATTAGCACTAGGCAGCACTTTATATGGATGTTTCTGTATACTTGTCTTTAATACTCTGTTGTGACATTGATCTCTTTTTCTTGTATTTGTAGTAATTTTAAAGATATTAATTTTTAAATGATGTTTAATAAAATTATTGATTTTATATTTTTACACCAATTTTGCTTTATTTATGGGAGTTCATCATGACTTATGTTTGGGTTTGATTTTACTTTAACTGTCTTCCTCACAAAATGTAACATGCAAACCATTTTTAGTGCACATCTGGTTTACTAGTCAAATTGTACGTCTGTACTGTATATTCCAATCTAATAGAAAGCCTAATTGAAGGTATAGTTTTTTGGATGTGCATTTACCCAATATTTTATTGTTATTTTTTGGAAGGCGTTTGTTGTTTATTTGTTAGAGCCATGAGCCGTTTACCTTACCATTTGCTCTTGTATACCACAGACCACTTTAGGTGTGTACTGTAGAGTAGCTTACAAGGCACTGTAATCTTGGTCCATGCCATTGTGATGCATTTATGTATTCAGACCCCTTTACATTTTTTCACTCTTTGTTTCAATGCAGCCATTTGGTAAATTCAAAAAAGTAATTTTTTTTTCTCATTAGTGTACACTCTGCACCCCATCTTCACAGAGAAAAACAGAAATGTAGATATGTTTGCAAATTTATTAAACAAGAAAAACTGAAATATCTCGTGCTCATATGTATTCAGACCCTTTGCTCAGACACTCATATTTAAGTAATGCTATCCATGTCCTTGTGATTCTCCTTGAGATTGATGTACTCCTTCATTTTAGTCCAGCTGTGTTTAATTAAACTTATAGGACTTGATTTGGAAAGGCATGCACCTGTCTATATAAGACCTCACAGCTCACAGTGCATGTCAGACCAAATAAGAATCATGAGGTCAAAGGAACTGCCCAAGGAGCTCAGAGACAGATTTGTGGCAAGGCACAGAACTAGAAAAGGTTACAAAAGAATCTCTGCAGTACTCAAGGTTCCTAAGAGCACAGTGGCCTCCATAATCCTTAAATGGAAGACGTTTGGGACCACTAGAACTCTTCCTAGACCTGGCTGTCCAGCCAAACTGAGAAATCAGAGGAGAAGTGCCTTGGTGAGAGAGGTAAAGAAGAACCCCAAGATCACTGTGGCTGAGCTCCAGAAATGCAGTATGGAGAGGGGAAAAAGTTCCACAAAGTCATCTATTACTGCAGCCCTGCACCAGTCAGGCCTTTATGGCAGAGTGAGCCCGATGGACGCCTCTCCTCAGTGCAAGACATATGAAACCCGACATAGTGTTTGCAAAATAAACACATGAAGGACTACCAGATTATGATAAATAAGATTATCTGATCTGATGAGATGAAGATGGAACTTTTTTGGTGATAATTCCAAGCAGTATGTGTGGAGAAAACTGGTCATCAACTGCCCAATACAATCCCAACAGTGAAACATGGTGGTGGCAGCATCATGCTATGGGGTGTTTTTCAGCTGCAGGGACAGGAGGACTGGTTGTAATTGAAGGAAAGATGAATGTGGCTAAGTATAGAGATATCCTGGAATCCTGGAAGAAAACCTCTTCCAGAGTGCTCTAGACCTCAGACTTGGCCGAAGGTTCACCTTCCTACAAGACAATGACCCTAAGCACACAGCTAAAATAACAAAGGAGTGGCTTCAGAAAAATTCTGTGACCATTCTTGACTGGCCCAACCAGAGTCTTGACCTAAACCCAATTTAGCATCTCTGGAGAGAACAGACAATTGCTGTCTACCAACGTTCATCATCCAACCTGATGGAACTGGAGAGGATCTGCAAGGAAGAATTTCAGTAGGAAGAAGCTGTGTAAAAATCAGCATAATAGGGTCTTAACCTTATAAACAGCAAAATATATAGGTGCACTCACCTAAAGGGGTTGTGTCAGTCACAGGATCCTTGTCATTGCTTATGTCCGGAGGAAGGGGGCTGAGTTCTCCAAAATGCATCGACCTGTATTTTGGCAATATTCATTAAAGACATGGAATGGAGTACATCCCTTCATTTGAATGTTGAATAGCGTGGCAAGATGTCTGGTTCCTTCTCCGTCTTTTCTAGGAAGAATTTCAGAGAATCCCCAAATCCAGGTGTGAAAAACTTGTTGCATCATTCCCAAAAAGACTCATGGCTGTACTAGATCAAAGGGTGCTTCTACTCAATACTGAGCAAAGAGTCTGAATACTTATGGCCATGGAATATTTCAATTTTTCTTGTTTAATAAATCTTCAAAAATTTCTACATTTCAGTTTTTTTCTGTCAAGATACCTTAGGGTGCTGAATTTATTTGAGTTTAAAATTAAATTCTACCTGAATATTCAAAAAAATTTCACATTTTTGAGAACACATATCTGTAAATTTGCTTTACATGGTTTCAGCAAAATGGCACCATCGTGCGGAACCATAGATGGCCATCAAAAGTAAAAAAAAACAACCTAATACTCCCCTCTTAGCCTTCCGAACTGGCTATTCTGCTGCTTGCTGCCAGCCGTCCTGTCTTTTGGGCTTTTTCTTTATGCCGTCATAGCTCCAATCTGTTAACTCTAGGCCGAAACTATACACTGCAACAAGGTGTCATAATGTACTGACAAATAGATCATGGCTTCATCATAAATTAGAATTGAAACAAGAAATTGCACTTCACCATCTGGGCCCCTGTTCAGATAGGACCCCCTAGTGTGAACAGGTAAATGAACTGGTACATCTACTGTATAGCAGACATGAATTCTAAGATCTGCATATCCCAGAGATAGAAATGATAATTGTATCACCTCTGGAGTCAGCTCTGCTTGATATCAAAGCACAGCAAACAGAAGTTTCAGAGGTGAAAGACAGTTATAAATATTTATGTTCTTGTGGCAGATAGTTTTTGGGAGATATGCATTCGGTGTTTTTGACAAACTGGAGGACACAATGAATATACTTTGATGACTATAAGGCTAAAATATACTGAAGGTTGAGTATCCCATAGTTTACTAGAGACAATCTGTAGTCCCCAAGGTGAGGTATGTGGGATTGATAGCTGTATTTTTGTAAAGTCTGTGTTTGGTGCGAAAACCAAACCTCGGGTTCTCTCTTCTCTAGAGATGAGTGAATCTTCATTCTCGAGGCTCGGGGTTCGGGCTCGGAAAATGACGTGAAAGCCCCGTGGTGAGTATCACGCTGTGCTCGTGTTTGAGTGATGCGCAGCATTGTTCACTCTGCGGGAAGTGTGTGATCAGCTCAAATTTGACTTACATTCTGCATTCTAAGACGTTTTGTTCATGGAGGGATTTAAAAAAAAAAAAAGCACCGCCCACCTAAGTGTTTTACTTTTAGCTAACAGCAAAAAACTTCTGAAGGTGAGTAGGTGGAGTTTTTTTTTTCTGTGAAGAAACCATTTTAGAACGCAGAATGTAAGTCAAACTTGAGCCGATCACACACTTCCCGTAGCGCGCTCAATGCTGAGCAGCACTCAGACACGAGCACAGCGCGATACTCACCACAGGGATTTTCACATCATTTACCGAGCTCGAATACCGAGCCTTGAGAATGAAAGTTCGCTCATCTCTACTCATCTCTACTGTTCACAGATTCTATTTAAAACAGTAGCAATGCACCTATAATACTAACAACTTTTACTGAAATCTTGGAGTGCAATATTTCAGTCTCTATTAACATACCCATGTCTTTTATTTCCATAACCAAACCCAAAATAACTTGGACAGCTCTGAAGCTTACTACTTCTTCACATATGATACTCTTTTTTTCCTTTTTCTTCAGGATGACATTCTGCAGCAGAGGTATTAAAATCAATAAATAATACATAATGCATAGTATACAAAATACAACAGAGTAACACAGAAAGGATCAGTTACATATAGCAGCCGAATGTGCTGCCCATGCATTGTCTGCCCTGAATTTATACTGCTAGAAGAAAGCCATGTCATAAATCATAGAGGATTATTATTAATTCATTACGGAATTGGGATTTGGACTATGGTAGACACTCACCTATCTTCTTGGCAATCATTTGCTAAAATATTATTTTGATAGAAACTACTGAATACTTTCACATGTATGTTTTCCATTAAGAGTATTCCCAAAACGCTCTATAATGAACTATACAAATCAAGAATTAATACAACCTTATAGAAGTTAGCGGTCCCGGTTTTCTGTTTTATATTAGTGGTTAGTTATCAATACTGGCTATCGCTATACCACATTAATGTAGACT